>NC_134358.1:125057361-125174861 GCF_048569485.1 Anomaloglossus baeobatrachus
CTCAAATATCAAAGCTTAATATTTTTGGAAGTTAGAGTGGTTTTTTTTTAGCTTTGGCTATCTTAGGAGGATATCTGTTTGTGCAGGTAACTATTACTGTGCAGAATTATTAGGCAACTTAATAAAAACCAAATATATTCCCATCTCACTTGTTTATTTTCACCAGGTAAACCAATATAACTGCACACAATTTAGAAATAAACATTTCTGACATGCAAAAACAAAACCCCCAAAAATTAGTGACCAATATAGCCACCTTTCTTTATGATGACACTCAACAGCCTACCATCCATAGATTCTGTCAGTTGCTTTATCTGTTTATGATCAACATTGCGTGCAGCAGCCACCACAGCCTCCCAGACACTGTTCCGAGAGGTGTACTGTTTTCCCTCGCTGTAGATCTCACATTTTATGACGGACCAAAGGTTCCCTATGGGATTCAGATCAGGTTTACGAGGTGCCCATGTCATTATTTTTTTTCTTTTAGACCTTTACTGGCCAGCCACACTGTGGAGTAGTTGCATGCATGTGATGGAGTATTGTCCTGCATGAAAATCATGTTTTTATTGAACAATACCGACTTCTTCCTGTACCACTGCTTGAAGAAGTTGTCTTCTAGAAACTGGCAGTAGGTCTGGGAGTTGAGCTTCACTCCATACTCAACCCGAAAAGGTACCACAAGTTCATCTTTGATCATACCAGCCCACACCAGTACCCCACCTCCACCTTGCTGGTGTCTGAGTCGGAGTGGAGCTCTCTGCCCTTTACTGATCCAGTCTCTGGCCCATCCATCTGGCCCATCAAGAGTCACTCTCATTTCATCAGTCCATAAAACCTTTGAAAGATCAGTCTTAAAACATTTCTTGGCCCAGTCTTGACGTTTTATCTTGTTTTTTGTTCAAAGGTGGTCGTTTTTAAGCCTTCCTTACCTTGGCCATGTCCCTGAGTATGGCACACCTTGTGCATTTTAATACTCAAGTAACGTTGCAGCTCTGAAATATGGCCAAACTGGTGGCAAATGGCATCTTGGCAGCTTCACGCTTCATTTTCCTCAATTCAAGGGCAGTTATTTTGCGTCTTTTTTGGCCAACACCCTTCTTGCGACCCTGTTGGCTCTTTGCCATGAAACGCTTGATTGTTCGGTGATCACACTTCAAAAGTTTGGCAATTTCAAGACTGTTGCATCCCTCTGCAAGACATCTCACAATTTTAGACTTTTCAGAGTCTGTCAAATCTCACTTCTGACCCATTTTGCCAAAGGAAAGGAAGTTGCCTAATAATTAAGCACACCTTTTATAGGGTGTTGATGTCATTACACAACACCCCTCCTCATTACAGAGATGCATATCCCTTGACTTACTAAATTGGTAGTTGGCTCTCAAGCCTATACAGCTTGGAGTAGGACATGTATAAAAATTATCATGTGATCAAAATACTCATTTGCCTAATAATTCTGCACACAGTGTATATAAAAAGGAGTGATGTCCTTTAGACAAAGATTGCACTCCATCCCCCACCTTACCCAATAGCCTCATGTGTTTTTACCTTCCATGGTAACTCACTGACGTTATATGAAGGTTTTCAGGAGCACAGACAGATGCAGTGTAGAGTAGGACCCAGCAATGGAGGTTGCCATGACGTGGCTGCTGGGCAGGTATGACAATGGCCATTCTAATATGCCAAACACCTCTAAAAAAATGTATTAGTCTTTATTAGTTCGCCATTACAGTGTGCGACTGTTTTTCTCTTAGTTCATTCATTATGAACAGATATGCACCTGTTTACATTATTGGAAGTGCTGCCAGTCTTCTCTTTTTTTGTGATAGACAGATAGACAGACAGATAGATAGATAGACAGACAGATAGATAGATAGATAGATAAATGTTGAATTGGGCACTGAATGTTGAATATGAATTTAAGAATAAAATGCAAATTGAATCAGTAACAGAATTTCTTGGAGACAAATCCTGTGTCAAATTCACCCTGATATATTACTTTAGTCAAGACTCAAGACGTCATCAAAGAAATGGTTGCGTGGAGATATGTGGGCATTTTCTACCTGATTTGGAGAGGATTAGAATGAGAACAAATGATCAACCATTCTGTCAAAAGCAAAAAAAGAAAGAATTACATAAACAGCAAACTAAGTTTAGCTAAGGCTTTATTACTGTAAAGTATTCCATCTTACTCACTTTCAGTCGTTACAAAAGCTGCAGTAATTGATGCAAGAATTCACACTGGGGTCTCCAGCGAGTATTCTTCTGTATGTTGTACAGTAGTTATTAGCTTCATTGTCCACATGTCAGAAACAGAGCTCCTAAATGACACCACTATGCCTATGCCAAAAAACAAAATACTAGGTGCTGAAATCTTGTTAAAGACAAAATAAAAACGTATTCTTCCATTGATGCATGTTTCTTTCACTAATTACTATGGTATAGTCTATTGGGGAATTAGTAGAGCTCAAAAATTTAAGGAGTTTGTTGATTGAACCTGCATTTATTACACATGTATGAAATATCTTGTCGATGTGCCATAAATGTCTGTCATAAATTAACCCCTTTAAGATATCAGTATAGAGCTACTATTTTCAAAACATGGAATTGGTTAAAATATTACTTATATCTACACCCCACAGACCCCACTACTCTGCAGCAGGAAAGTATGCCATAGGAGGGCACGCCATACTATGCGCCCATCAGCCTCTCACAAAGTAGTTCTGGGGGATTTGCCATATCATGCATCCATTAGCCCCCAATGAATCAGTCGTGGGTTGCCATGACAGCTAGAGGCCTGATATTATGGGCTTCATGAAAGACCGTGATTTTCTCTATCTAAAGCAATGCAATATTATTACAGTATGTAGAAAAAGCAATCAGATACACTGGCCTACAATTTTTTTTATTGTGTATCTGGTTTGAAAATGGGTGGTTTCAACTAATTTTGGGGTGCTGATTTCAGTGGAAAAGTCAGATTCTTTCTATCACATCACATTTAATAGATACACAGCATTTTAAGAAAGATGATAAGAAACAATTAGGCCTACTTAAAAGCTACACTATCAATGTCATAAAGTTGTAATGATGACTCAAAGTCATAATAATCACAATAGCACTTAAATTATATACTTTCAGCTTAATTGCTATCAAAATCCAAATTCTAATGTCATGTTGTGAGGGCAAAATGGGCTGATGAGGCTTTCCTTTTGAATGTAGTGTCATCTGTCTCCATACACAACATCCAGCAGTAATCGCCCATCATTGCAGGATTCCAGCGTCCTTGGTAGTGTTTCTCCATGGTAAGAATGTCCTGGTGAAAACGCTCACCTTGTTCTTTATTAATAGAAACTAAGTTTTCTTGAAAAAAAGTCAAGGCGCGAATGTAAAAAATCAATTTTCAACGACATTCTACAACCCATTTCTTTGTAGTTTTGCAATAACTCATTGACTATGGAAACATAGTCATCGTCTTTATTGTTACCCAAGAAGCCATCAACAATTGCTTTGAAGGAGGACCAAGCAGATGACTCATGCTTCTTGATTTTTGACTTGAACGTTTCATCTTTTAGCAATTTCCTGATTTGAGGTCCAATGAATATACCTTCCTTTAACCTAGCTGCACTCAATTTTGGAAACATAGCAACCAAATGATTGAAAGCCTGACCCTCTTTATCAAGAGCTTTTACAAAGTTCTTGATCAACCCCAGCTTTATATGTAGAGTCTGCAGAATTAATTTCCTTAGCTCAGCCAGTGGGATATATTTGACATTTTCTTTTCCAGTAATGTACAATTTCCTTACAGGCCATTCATTGACTGTATAGTAGTTTTTGGTGTCTCGGCTGTCCCACAGACACAAAAAGCAGCAGAATTTAATAAAACTACTCTATAAACCTAAAAGCAGAGCAACAACTTTTAAATCACAGCAAATCTGCCATTCATGATCTGTATATTTCACAATTTTGTTTTTGTTTGCTTTTGTTGTAAATTTTCCACACACAAAGCAGAAGTTATCAGGATGGTTTACGCAACAACAACGATATTCAGCACTTGCCATTTTGCTATTTCGCAGTAATTAAAGAAGACAAGACTTTTAAAAGTGTCTTACCAACGCTAAGAAATACACCAGAACTCTATGATTGCACATTAATATACCATTCAGAAATTTCACTCAAGCTTTACATATCATTGCACAATACCATTTCATTAAGCAATACCACGGAAGCCCGCTAAAATCACATTACACAATATCAATCATATAGGACGCCTGCCATCTGGTGACTGTTTATAGCTTTTTACACTAGATATTACACCAAAATGAATACTATCACATGCTTAGTCGGTGATTCAATAATTTCAAACAAAAAAACAAAAGAGGCATTGCGGTGACAAAGCAAGCACACAAAACACATTTAAAAAAAATTGCAATATCCGCAGTATCTAAAAAATCTTACGTGATACACAATTTCTGACAGTATATTTGAAATCTGAAGGAAAAAATACATATGATTTGATATATTACAAACCAAATATAATATTGTTGTTGACCAGTATTAATCAGATAATGAAACACTCTAAGAAGACTACAAAATAAAACATTAAAAAAAATATTGTAAAATATAAAAATTCAAATCACCCTTTCTTTCCCACATTTAAAAGTACATATACATTATATATATATATGTATATATATATATATATGTATATATACATATATATATATATATATATATATATACTGTAGTGATATGGCTCACTAGCCGGAGTTTGAGGCAAACACGGGAGGCGGCTGTAAACAAAATGTACACATTGCTTTATTAAGATTCCATAAAGTGAGAAAAATAGGTGGCTTTTCTATGTAGGACAACAAAATACACTTCTTACCTCCACACACAGACCACTAAAGAATCCACATGGACTTTCTTATGTCCACCATACCATGACAGGGGGATATGTGAGCAGCTAGTCCAACCCATTTGTCTCACTGCTTGTAATGCAGGCTCTTGTCAGTTCTTTTAAACCTTTCAGCACTATATGTACTGAAGATAGCTTGAAGGCTTATATCAGAGAATAATCACCTCTGTGACACATATCTCCCCTCAATGACATGTCAGGCTGCCTTCTTACAATATATACTGTATATGTGTACATATATATACAGGGTGGTCCAAAAGTAGGTGGACAGAGAATAATAACATTTATTTTGATTTATATATATATATATGTATATATATATATATATATATATATATATATATATATATATATATATATATATATATGTATATATATATATATATATATATATATAAAATTATATTTACTAACACAAGCATAACATTGACAATTAAATTTTATTCTGAACAATAATACAAAAGCCCTTAAATTTTATCAACGCAGGTGCTCAAACTGTTTTCCATTACAATTTGCACAGCTTTGAAGTCTGCCTCTTATGCTTCGACAAACATTTTTGTACAAGTCTCTTTGGGTATTAATTTCTTGAAAAGCATCTCTTATGTAATTTTTCAAATCACTGACACTTTTTGGTTTTTGACTATAACCTTTGTCCTTGAGTACTCCCCAAAAGAAAATAATCCATTGGGGTCAAGTCTGGTGAACGCGCCGGCCAATCAAGTGGGCCTCTTCGGCCAATCCATTTATTAGGAAATGCCCCATCTTGTTGGAAATAAAGGTCATTTGAATTAAGCTGTCCCAATTCTAAAGAGACTCTTCTGGTAGACTTTTTTGAACTCTGAACAAATGTTTCAGCAACCAGTTGTTTATTATCTTCTGTACAGGCTGTTTTGGGTCGACCAGTTTTTGGGGCATTAAGGATTGAGCCAGTGGCATTGAATTTGTCACGAATGCGGTAAATGGTTTTTCTCTTTGGGGCTTGAGTACCAAATGTTTCAACCCAATTTTCTCTAATGGTTTCAGCATTTTGAGATTTCCAAAACTCTTTTAAAATCCATTTTTTTTAATTTGCATTTAAATTATTTGCCATTATGGGTTATCTGAATTATCTGAAAAGAAAACAGATTTGAGGGAGATTAATCCATGAAAACTGGATCTGTGAAACTTACTCAGTTGCCCTTAGCAACCAATCAGATTCCACCTTTGATTTTCCAAAAAGTCTGTGAAGAATGAAAAGTGGAATCTGCTTGGTTTAACTTTACACCATATTTGATAGATCTCCCCCTTCATAACCCTATCACACATTTTGTCCACTTACTTTTGGACAACCCTGTATATATATATATATATATATATATATATATATATATATATATATACACAGTGGCATGCCAAAGTTTGAGCAAGTTAAAGATTAAACTATGTTTACAAAGCATAAAGTTAAAAAAGATTACACATTTCCTTTGTATGTTATGCAAAAAATGCATTTTCATCTTTTGGGCACCTTGCATGGTTAGCATCTAGTAGCACCCCTTTTGGCAAATATACCAGCATGTAAACGTTTTTTTGTAGCCTGACAAGAGTCTTTCAACTCTTGTTTGAGGGATTTTCATCTATTTTTCGTTGGAAAAATCTTCCACTTCTGTGAGATTCCTGGCTCATCTTGCATGCAACTGCTCTTTTGAAGTCTAGCTACAGATTTTCAATGATGTTCTTGTGCTTCATAGATTTCCTCTGAAACCCTCTTCCACCTCTCCATGATGTCATCACAGAGCTAGTGGATGTTAGAGAATTTGCGCTCCTCCACCTTGCATTGGAAGATGTCCCACAGATGCTCAATAGGGTTTAGGTCTGGAGACATGCTTGGCCAGTCAAGCATCTTTACCCTCAATTTCTTTAGCAAAGCAATGGTCATTTTGGTGATGTGTTTGGAGATCGTTATCATGTAGGAATACTGCCCTGCTGCCCAGTTTCCAAAGCAAGGGGTTAATGGTCTGATTCAGCATGTTACAGAACATGTTGCCATTCATGGTTCCCTTATTGAACCATACCACCCCACAGCCGGCAGCTCATGCAGCCCCAAACTTTGATAGCCCCACCACCATGTTTGACCTTTGGCTAGACACACATGTCATTGTACTTCTCACCTGGTTGCCACCAGACATGCTTGACACCATCAAATAAATTTATCTTGGTCTCATCAGGCCACAGAACATAGTTCCAGTAATCCGTTTCTTTAGTCTGCTTGTCTTCAGTAAACTGCTTGCAGGCTTTCTTGTGCATCATCTATAGAAGATGCTTCCTTCTGGGACAACAGTCATACAGACCAGTTTGCTGCAGTGTGCGTAATATGGTCTGAGCACTGACAAACTGACCCACCATCTATTTAACATTGGCAGCAATGCTGGCAGCACTCATTCATCAATATTGAAAAGACAGCGTCTGGCTAAAACAAAGAGGAAGCGCATTCAACTCCTTTGGTTGACCAAGGTAAGGCCTTTTCTGAGTGGAACTTGTCTTGTTAAATTGCTCTATGCTCTTGGCCACTTCACTGCTGCTCTTTTTCAGGGTGTTGACAATCTTTTTATAGCCTAGGCTATCTTTATGATGAGCAACAATTCTTTTTCAAGATCCTCAGAGAATTCTTCGACATGAAGAAGTTAATCCATGTTGAACTTTCAGTGACCAGTATGAGAGAGTGTGAGTGATAACACCAAATGTAACACACCTGCTGCCCATTCACGCCTGATAACTTGTAACACTAATAAGTCACAGAAGGAAGATAATATGGCTAAATTTCATTTAGGAGTGTACTCACTTTTGCTGCCAGCACTTTTGATATTAATGGCTGTGTGTGTTATTTAGAGGGTGCACCAAATTTACATCTCCTGTCTCTCTACTCTGTTTTATAGACATCACCTTGCCTTCTGCAAAGGTTTGGGTACCATTGGAGATTTGTGTGCTCGGATAATTTTTAACAAGGTTTCAGATCTTAATTAGCCTGTTAGGGACATGGCTAGTTCACTATCATGGTTATAAAAGTATAAAAAGTGTAAATTTGGTGCCCTCTAAGTAACTTAACGGACAGCCAATATTGTCAAAACTGCTGGCATCAAATGTGATTACACCTCTAAGTGAAAATAACCACATTTTGCTGAAAATGTAAATATTTTGTGTGGCCACTATTATTTCAAGCACTGCCTTAACACTTTTAAGCTTGCACTACACAAATCAGGCCTTTATAGAAGAGTGGCAAGAAGAAAGCAATTTCTCAAAGATATCCATAAAAAGTGTCATTTAAAGTTTGCCACGAGCCACCTGGGAGACACACCAAACATGTGGAAGAAGGTGCTCTGGTTAGATGAAACCAAAGTCGAACTTTTTGGGCACAATGCCAAATAATATGTTTGGCGTAAAAGCAACATAGCTCATCACCCTGAACACACCATCCCCACTGTCAAACATGGTGGTGGCAGCATCATGGTTTGGGCCTGCGTTCCTTCAGCAGGGACAGGGAAGATGGTTAAAATTGATGGGAAGATGGATGGAGCCAAATACATGACCATTCTTGAAGAAACCTGTTGGAGTCTGCAAAAGACCTGAGACTGGGATGAAGATTTGTCTTTCAACAAGACAATGATCCCAAACATAAAGCAAAATCTACAATGGAATGGTTCACAAATAAACGTATCCAGGTGTTAGAATGGCCAAGTCAAAGTCCAGACCTGAATCCAATTGAGAATCTGTGGAAAGAGCTGAAAACTGCTGTTCACAAATGCTATCCATCCAACCTCACTTAGCTTGAGCTATTTGCAAAGGAAGAATGGGCAAGAATTTCAGTCTCTCGATGTGCAAAACTGATAGAGACATACCCCAAGCGACTTGCAGCTGTAATCGCAGCAAAAGGTGGCACTACAAAGTATTAACTTAAAGGTGACAAATAATATTGCACACCCCACTTTTCAGTTTATTAGTTTTTATAAAAGTTTAAAATAAGCAATACATTTTGTTCACCTTCACAACTGTGTCCCACTTGTTGATTCTTCACCATAAAATTTAAATTTTTTATCTTTATTCTTGAAGCCTGAAATGTGGGAAAAGGTTGAAAAATTCAAGGGGGCTGAATACTTTCGCAAGGCACTAGATACATATACAATACAGACCAAAAGTTTGGACACACCTTCTCATCTCTAGAACAAATATTAAAAGGAGACTTTGTGCAGCAGGCCTTCATGGTATAATAGCTGCTAGGAAACCACTGCTAAGGACAGGCAACAAGCAGAAGAGACTTGTTTGGGCTAAAGAATACAAGGAATGGACATTAGACCAGTGGAAATCTGTGCTTTGGTCTGATGAGTCCAAATTTGAGATCTTTGGATCCAACCACTGTGTCTTTGTAGAAAAGGTGAATGGATGGACTCTACATGGCTGGTTCCCACCGTGAAGCATGGAGGAGGAGGTGTGATGGTGTGGTGGTGCTTTGTTAGTGACACTGTTGGGGATTTATTCAAAATTGAAGGCATACTAAACCAGCATGGCTACCACAGAATCTTGCAGCGGCATGCTATTCCATCTGGTTTGCGTTTAGTTGGACCATCATTTATTTTTCAACAGGACAATGACCCCAAACACACCTCCAGGCTGTGTAAGGGCTATTTGACTAAGAAGGAGAGTGATGGACTGCTACGCAAGATGACCTTGTCTCCACAGTCACCAGACCTGAACCCAATCGAGATGGTTTGGGGTGAGCTGGACCGCAGAGTGAAGGCAAAAGGGCCAACAAGTGCTAAGCATCTCTGGGAACTCCTTCAAGACTGTTGGAAGACCATTTCCAAGAGTGTGCAAAGCAGTAATCAAAGCAAAAGCTGGTTACTTTGAAGAACCTAGAATATAAGACATATTTTCAGTTGTTTCACACTTTTTTGTTAAGTATTTCATTCCACATGTGTTAATTCATAGTTTTGATGCCTTCAATGTGAATCTACAATTTTGAGAGTCATGAAAATAAAGAAAACTCTTTGAATGAGAAGGTGTGTCCAAACTTTTGGTCTGTAGTATATTTACACACACACACACACACACACACACGCACACACACACATATATATATATATATATATATATATATATATATACAGTTAGGTCCAGAAATATTTGGACAGTGACACAATTTTCGCGAGATGGGCTCTGCATGCCACCACATTGGATTTGAAATGAAACCTCTACAACAGAATTAAAGTGCAGATTGTAACGTTTAATTTGAAGGTTTGAACAAAAATATCTGATAGAAATTGTAGGAATTGTACACATTTCTTTACAAACACTCCACATTTTAGGAGGTCAAAAGTAATTGGACAAATAAACCAAACCCAAACAAAATATTTTTATTTTCAATATTTTGTTGCGAATCCTTTGGAGGCAATCACTGCCTTAAGTCTGGAACCCATGGACATCACCAAACGCTGGGTTTCCTCCTTCTTAATGCTTTGCCAGGCATTTACAGTCGCAGCCTTCAGGTCTTGCTTGTTTGTGGGTCTTTCCGTCTTAAGTCTGGATTTGAGCAAGTGAAATGTATGCTAAATTGGGTTAAGATCTGGTGATTGACTTGGCCATTGCAGAATGTTCCACTTTTTTGCACTCATGAACTCCTGGGTAGCTTTGGCTGTATGCTTGGGGTCATTGTCCATCTGTACTATGAAGCGCCGTCCGATCAACTTTGCCGCATTTGGCTGAATCTGGGCTGAAAGTATATCCCGGTACACTTTAGAATTCATCCGGCTACTCTTGTCTGCTGTTATGTCATCAATAAACACAAGTGACCCAGTGCCATTGAAAGCCATGCATGCCCATGCCATCACGTTGCCTCCACCATGTTTTGCAGAGGATGTGGTGTGCCTTGGATCATGTGCCGTTCCCTTTCTTCTCCAAACTTTTTTCTTCCCATCATTCGGGTACAGGTTGATCTTTGTCTCATCTGTCCATAGAATACTTTTCCAGAACTGAGCTGGCTTCATGAGGTGTTTTTCAGCAAATTTAACTCTGGCCTGTCTATTTTTGGAATTGATGAATGGTTTGCATCTAGATGTGAACCCTTTGTATTTACTTTCATGGAGTCTTCTCTTTACTGTTGACTTAGAGACAGATACACCTATTTCACTGAGAGTGTTCTGGACTTCAGTTGATGTTGTGAATGGGTTCTTCTTCACCAAAGAAAGTATGCGGCGATCATCCACCACTGTTGTCATCCGTGGACGCCCAGGCCTTTTTGAGTTCCCAAGCTCACCAGTCAATTCCTTTTTTCTCAGAATGCACCCAACTGTTGATTTTGCTACTCCAAGCATGTCTGCTATCTCTCTGATGGATTTTTTCTTTTTTTTCAGCCTCAGGATGTTCTGCTTCACCTCAATTGAGAGTTCCTTAGACCGCATGTTGTCTGGTCACAGCAACAGCTTCCAAATGCAAAACCACACACCTGTAATCAACCCCAGACCTTTTAACTACTTCATTGATTACAGGTTAACGAGGGAGACGCCTTCAGAGTTAATTGCAGCCCTTAGAGTCCCTTGTCCAATTACTTTTGGTCCCTTGAAAAAGAGGAGGCTATGCATTACAGAGCTATGATTCCTAAACCCTTTCTCCGATTTGGGTGTGAAAACTCTCATATTGCAGCTGGGAGTGTGCACTTTCAGCCCATATTATATATATAATTGTATTTCTGAACATGTTTTTGTAAACAGCTAAAATAACAAAACTTGTGTCACTGTCCAAATATTTCTGGCCCTGACTGTATATATACAAACTGTGTATATATATATATATATATAAATATATATATATATATATGTATATATATATATATATATATAAAAATATATATATATATATATATAAAAAAAAAAATATATATATATATATATATATATATATATATATATATATATATATATATCTATTGCCTTAATACAGCTGAACACCTAGCCTCTGCCTGAGACGGAATTAAAAGCCCAATGTGATGATATCAAAGCAATTTGCTGAATTAACTTAGGAACCTAACATGGAATACTGGAATACTGCAAAGGGAGGTAGCAATTGAAGGGAACAAGGACTGGCGCTCAAGCAGGATAGGTGAGTAATATTGTGCAATGTATAGGATGGTTATAAAGGTTGACTACTTCTTTATGGAAGTACATACCACAAAGACAAGTAATGCAGCTCCTACTGAACCATATGAAGGAAGCCAGCCATGGTTGATGCCATGCAAATTTCTATTATGTCGAGAGTGCCTATTAGGCATTCCTCATTCCACAGACACTACATTGTTATTACACAGTAGGCTAGAATTTGTTATTACACAGTAGGCTAGAATATTGGACCAAGGGTCATAGAATTAGCAAATTGAATGAAACAAATCAAACCTGACATAAAAACAGGAGGCAGGGTTATATATTTTAGATGTGAAACCGTTATTCTCTATTCTCACTATAATAAATTTACAAACTAATAAATACTCTACAATTTTAAAAATTGTCTATGATCCAATGGAAGTAAAGAAAGTCTATGAGAGGTAAGTACATTATATGTAGTAGGGTATATAGCGTAAATACAGGCACTGACAAGTTAGCATTAGAGTCTGTGACATGGTTTTAAATATAGGAGGTGACAAGGGAACAGTCACACGGGGCTCATGAGACTGCGAGTGTTCAAAATGCCCCTCTGCACATGAGTAAACGAGAACTGTAAATCATCTATTATAGTTGGGAGGCCTCCTTCAGGTTTTACATTTTGGTTGTGAATCTTCCATTTATGCATCAATTACAATTTTAAATGGGAAATACTGTTGACCTGCTAACCTACATCAGACATGACAAGAAATATATAAATATTTGACATGCAGAGCAACTTAAAGCTAAACAATTTGCTATATTCCTTCAAATAAGAAAACACTTCTAGATATCAGTAAAAAAGCTGTGGAGGATTAATAACCATATTGCTAAGCATCTGCACTATTCTTCTCAACAGAAACTCGTGTTATCAAAGGGGCACACAGATTAATAAAGTATTTTGAAGCCTATGAGAAAAATGTTTTTTTCTAAATGTATCTTTTGTTGAAGTTCTCCTTATTCCTGCTACAATTTAAACAAAGCAGAATTCAGAGATGGTTCTTCTGTCTATGCTTTGAACTGAATCTGTAGTAGGGAAAGAAAGGCGCAATAGGGTCTTACCCGGTATTAGGGTTTGAAGGGTAAAGAGAATGGATGCACTCACCTGGTCAGGTTGTGCCAGTCACAACCCCTGTGCAGACGTAGGTGAGTGCTAGCATGGTTCAGCAGCGGCCCTGTCAAAGGTGAGGTTACTGTATAAAATCGGAAATTGAAAGACGGGTTTTTTTCCGCGCTATGAACCACAAAGCTGAAGTTTTCTTAAAAGTATTCTTTTATTGAGCCATTTCTTTTTTTTTTTTCCCTGAAGAAGAAGGCGGATATGCCTTTGAAACGCGTTGGAATGGCTCAATAAAAGAATACTTTTAAGAAAACTTCAGCTTTGTGGTTCATAGCGCGGCTAAAAACCCGTCTTTCAATTTCCGATTTTATACAGTATGCTGAATATATACTGAACATAGCTAATCTGTTGAGCTCACCCCTTAATGCAGAATGCCATACTAAGCCATCAGATACAGTTGAAACCAGACGTCACATCTGCATGTTTTTCTCACTATCTGACATGAAATCAGAATAAACCTTTCCCGTTTTAGGTCAATTAGGAACCAACATTATTTAGATTTGCCAAATGCCAGAATAATGAGAGAGAGAGAATGTTTTAAGGATTTTTTAATACTTTCTGCAAACATTTACATACATTTCATTATGATTTGGTAGCATTGCCCTTAAACAGTATGACGGGTCATTTTGGAAATCCTTCCCCAAGCTTCTCACAATAGTTGGTAGGAATTTGGGCCCATTCCTCCTTACAGAACTGGTGTAACTAAGCCATGTTTGTAGGTCGCCTTGCTTGCACCTGTCTTTTCAGCTTTACCCATAAATTTTCAATAGGATTGAGACCAGGGCTTTGTGATGGCCACTCCAAAACATTGACTTTGTTATCCTTAAGCTACTTTGTAACCAGTTTGACAGTATGCTCATACCTCCCAACTTTTGAAGAAAGGGAAGAGGGACAAACTCTGTGGCAAATTTTAGCTACACCCCTAGCCACACCCATTTGGCAGTAGGAGTTATTCAGTAGATGCCCTGGACTGTTCATTCAGAGTCATAGCAGCCAGAATTTTCTTATAGTTATATAAGCATCACCATATGACATGTTGCTTGCTTGTGCCTATAAAACCATGTTCACACCTTGCATAAAGTTTGTGTTTTTTGTTTCTGACGCTTTCTGCACCAAACTACACAATAACAATCTTCTCTGGTTATTGCATTTTTTCTGCATTTTTTGTCCTTTTTCTCCATTATTTAATGTGTTTTTGGTTCAGATGTGAATCTGCATTTTTAAGTGTTTTTATAGTACAGAAAACTTTTTTTCATGCATTTTTTAAGCTCCACATAGAAACCTCTAGAGAACCCCCCCCAAAAAACGCAGAGTTTAGCGGCGTCTTTTCATGGAATCACATCCACTTTTCTTGGCCAATTAAACACAGCAGAATAGATGTGCAAAAAAAAGCAGCAAAAAATGCAGCATTTACACTACATGTGAACAAGGACTAAATGTTCGAGCAAAGTGGATGAGACATAATGAAATCGCCGCCCTCGGAGAAAGACGCCTCTGAACAGTGTGGTTTTGGTGTTTTTTTCCTTATAAGCTTCAGGATTGACATCTGCAACAAATACTTATCAAATAAGGGGACAATGCACAAAAAATATCGCAAACACGCAATAATTAGAAAAGATTATTATTACGGGCGTGGTGCGGACACCTGTAGATAAAATGCAGCACTTACGCTTCGTGTGAACACAGCCTCAGTGATACATTTTTATTACATTTTTATGGGTTTTAATAAAGAAAAATAATGAATTGCCCCGTTTTGTTACACCATTTACCGATCCCCATCAAGAATCTGATCGTTGTGTTGTTTTGGGTCATTACAATTACAGGGACACCAAATATGTCCATGCTATTTTCTGATTAGTGATGTCTATTATTTTATAAAAAAGCACAATAAAAATTACATTATTCCATTTTTTAATTATTTTTAGTAATTTTAATAAAAGAAAAAAAAAAATCTCTTTTCTTCTACCTCTAGAACACTGGACACAGAGATGCTGCTCTGTACAATGGAGCTCTGTGTCCTGTGTAATCTCCTGTGTAAGAGGCAGCATTGTAGGTTCATCAAAATAAAATCCTCCCTCTGACATCATCATTCCTTGTGGCTCAACAGCTAAGGGCTGCTGGACACATGTTTGAAAGTTGCTGGTATGAATCCAAGTGAGTGAAAATAAAAAAAAAAGCTTTTATATATACTGTATGTATGTATCTATCATGTATCTATCTATTTATCATGTCTCTCTCATCTATGTATCTCTATCTATGTATCTATCTATTATCTTGCAATCTCTAACTATTATCTATCTATTTAGTTATCTATCTATCTATCTATCTATCTCTCTATCTATCATGTATCTATCTATCTATCATGTATCTATCTACCTATCTATCTATCTATTATCTATCTGTTTATTATCTATCTATTATCTATTGTCTATCTAGTTATCTATTTATCTATTATCTATATCTATCTATCTATCTGAATATAAACATCCTAAGTTTTTCTATTCAGGCAGTAGCTCAATGGTAGAGCTGCTGCCTATGGACAATAAGTTCACAGGTTCAGATCTTACTAGTAACCCACAGCAGATAAGAATTTAATTTATGCATTGAACTGAGTTAATTTATTCACTGCACTGAGGGGAGGAGTCAGGACAACAGCTGTGAGCAGCAGGACTGCGGGAGGGAGCCCTCAAATAGGGACAGTCCAGCAGAATCCGGGATGGTTGGGAGGTATGGTATGCTTTCTGTCATTGTCTATTTGGAAGAGCCATTTCTGCCGAAGCTTTAAGTTCTTGGCTGATGTCTTGAGCTGTTGCTTCAGTATTGCCCCATAATCTTATTTCCTCATGATGCCATTTATTGTGTGGAGTGAACCAGTCCATCCTGCAGCAAAAAAACACACAGGATGATACTGCCACCCCTGTGTTTCACAGTTGGGATGGTGTTCTTAAGGCAGCTTTACATGCTGCGATTTAGCTGACGATATGTCGTTGGGGTCAAGGTTTTCGTGACGCACTTCCGTCATCGTTAGCAACGTCGTTGAGTGTGACACCTACGTGCAACTCCGAACGATCGCAAATAGGGTAAAATTCGTTGATCATTGACACGTCATTCAGTTTCAAAATATTGTTCGTCATTTGGAACGCAGCAGACATATTGCTACGTTTGACACCCTGCCAATGACAAACAACATCCACACGACCGCCTTGGTCAAACAATATATCTCTGAACGATGTAGCGTTGTTTGTGAGATGTGTACGTGTGACCACTACAAAACGACCTATGAGCGATCTCGGCAAATCGTAACAATGATCTGGGCATGTCACATCACTAACGAGATCGCTAGCGATATCATTGTGTGTAAAGCAGCCTTTAGGCTTCAAAGTTTCTCTCTTTTTCCTCCAAACGTAAGAATGATTATTATGGCCAAACAGTTACAATTTAGTTTTATTAGACCACAGGATATGTCTTCAAAATTTAAAGTCTTTGTTTCTGGTTGCATTTGCAAACATTTGTCTGGCTTTTTAATATTTCTTTTGGAGTAATGGCTTTTTACTGGCAGAGTGGCCTTTTAGCCCCTGTTGATATAGTACTCATTTCACTGCGGACAATGACGCGATCTGACCAGCTTGCGTCAGCATCTTCACAAAGTCTTTTGATTTTGTTCTTGGGTTGATATGCACATGTTTGACCAAAGCACATTCATCTCTGGTACACAGAACTCGTCTCAGTCCTGAGCGGTATGATGGCTCGACATTCCCTTCTTGTCTGTACTTGCATATATTTGCTTGTACAGATGAACAAGGCAACTTCAAGTGTCCAGAAATTGCACCCAACAATGAACCAGATTTGTGCAAGTCCACAATTCTCTTCCTGAGATCTTTCTATTGGCTTTCCCATGATGCTATACAAAGAGGCAGTGTTTTTCAGGTGTGCATTAAAATACATACACAGGTGTTTCTCTAATTAACTCAGATGTGGCCAATAAACCTAATAGAAGCTGCCAGAGACATGACATCAATGCCTTAAAGCATTCTCTCTCTCTCTCTCTCTCTCTCTCTCTCTCTCTCTCTCTATTGATGTAATTTGTTTTTCATTATTTGAGCACTGTACTTTGTACTTTGGCATTATTTGGGTCCTTTATCTTGGAATTATTTTAGCACTGTATAGTAATTTGTTACTGTGTATTTGTTGTGAGTAGTCTTTATTTGATGTCTGTGTTGTGTATTTGTTGGGTATGTTGTGTATTTGATGTATGTATTGTGTTTTTGCTGTCTATATTGTGTATTTGATGTCTAAATTGTATATTTAATGTCTTATATAATTATCTGTATTGTGTATTTGATAAACATATTATGTTTTTATGATGCCTGTATTGTGTATTTGTTGTATTTAAATATGTCAGTGATGCTGAAAGCTATGCCGTTGGCAATGTATTTTGCCATAAGGGACACCCCAGGCAGACAGGTTTCAACTAAGGTACCAAACTAAGCATACTGCCCAGTGCCAGAGACAGCACTAGGCGGTTGTTCCTTTCCTGTGAAATACCTGATTAGTTTCCTGCCAGCGTTGAGAAACATGTGATGGTGTCTCCGCGGCATTCTTGTTTTGCATATTTTCCCAGGGGGCCTTGTTCTAGTGTCACTGCGTTGAGAAACACGTGATGGTGTCTCCGCGGTGTTGGATGTTGATCTCCTGAGGTCAACCATCCTTACTTACGGTATGTAGTCTTCTACTAGGCATTGCTTCCACTAGCCAGCTTCCTACTCCACACTGATGAGGGGCAAATACCCCGAAACCCCTGTCTATGGATGGATACCATGTTTTGGTATAGGCGGTTTCCTTGACTGGAGACTGCCCTTCCCGTGGTTGTTCCTTCCCGGTGAAAGACCTGGTTAGTTTCCTGCCAGCGTTGAGAAACATGTGATGGTGTCTCCGTGGCATTCTTGTTTTGCAGAGACAGCAGCAGGACATTGCGTGATGAGGTGGTTTGTATTGACAAAATACAACTCTGATTCAATGTGACTCCTTCACAGGAGACACATTACTGTGCAGAAAAAAGGCCTAGCAATCTAATTCTTTATCATGCCAAGAAAACTTGATGCAGAGTACAACTAAATCAATTTGATATAGTGCTGGAAGATGCACCCCTAAGTCAAAAGGCACTCAACAAGCTACTGGGAAAGAGCTGTTTGTCGACCTCAGTATGATCAAGTCTCCTGGCGCGCCAGGATCCAAGCCTCAAGGATGTCTTGGTGCTGATATCACATGTTCGAAAGGGAAGAACAAAAGCTGCAGAGATATTATAAAGTTCAAGAATTTGGAATGTACGAACCATGAACCAAGGCAAACTAGATATCATTAAAGCCAAAATGGACAGAACAGGACTAGACATACTCCACTTAGATAACTAAGATGAACTCAATCCAGACATTTCCTATCAAATGGACATTGGGTCTGCTAATCTGGCAATGAGAACTGAAGGAGGAATTGTGTTGCTTTTATTTTCAATGAAAACTTGGCCAGCACTGTCATTAAGTGCAACACAGTCAGTGATAGAGTCATCTCACTACGACTACAAGGAGTGCCAATCTATGTCACAGTTATACAAGTCTACTTAGCAACAACAGTTGCTGAGGAGAAGGACATTGAACTATTCTATGATCAAGTTCAAGAAGAAATCGACAAGACACCAAAACAAGACTCACTCATTGCCATGGGAGACCTGAATGCCAAAGTGGATCTTGGCAAACATGGACTGTTGTTGGAAACTTTGGATTTGGTGAACAAAACAAGGATGAAGAAAGATTAATTTACTTTTGTATGGCAAATCAACTGTCCATCATGAATACCTTTTTCCAAAATCACAAAGAGAAACTCCACACATGGACATCACCGAATCGGGCCAATAAAAATCAGATTGACTACATATGTGTCCACCAAAGATGAATGTCGTCGATCATTATCATAAAAACAAGGCCAGAAGCTGACTGTAGTATAAACTTTTGACAGCAAAGATTGGAGTAAAGTTGTTCAAACGGACTTGAGAACAGATCATTTACAACTTTGATTTGACCAACATACCTGAAGGATTTTGGAACAGTCTGTACAACCGATTTATATCACTGGACACAAATGAAAGAAAGCATGAGGAATTATGGACACATATAAAGAATATTATTATTGAAAAAGCCAGGAATACAATAATCAAGGAGCAAAAAAGACCCCTGCAGCCATGGTTAACAGAAGAGACCCTAAAGATCATCTAAGAAAGACAAATGGCAAAATCAAGAGGTAAAAAGCAGGCAGCAGACAACAGCAGTAAAAGACTAAAGTGAGCCTTTTGAGCAGACATATATTACCAAAATATATGTACAGTGAGAGACAATGAACATCTGAAGGGCAAGGCCAGGAAAGCATACCAACAGATCAGAGATACAACAAAAGTTTCAACCAAGAATGAGTATGTTGAATGATGCAAATGGGAACAAACTAATTGAACCAGAACAGCTCAAGGAAAGGTGAAAGTGTTAGATGGAGCACCTTTACAAGAATGACTCAGTGATACGGGAAGAAACTGAGACTGGAAATGATAGCAAACTGAACATATTAAAAGACGAAGTTGTTAATGCAATAAAGCTACTCTTAATAAACAAAGCACCTGGATTTGATAATATTCCAATAGAGGTAATAAGGTCTTCTGAAGCAGCAGTTGATGTCATCACATGCCTGTGTCAACAGATATGGACAACTGGTAAATGGCCCAAGGACTGGACAAGATCAGTGTTTACTTCTATTCATAAGAAGGGATATGCTACCAACTGTGGAAATTATCGGACTATTGTGCTTGTAACTCATGCTAGCAAAATTCTACTGAAGATCTTATGTATTTTGAGGAAAACCAAGAGAAAAACTCCTAAAAATATCTTTATTACTATTCAATATTAAAATCTTAAGTCATAAAAACCAAATTGCTTTTAAATAATCGTAGTATAAACTGGTCACATATGGTGAGTGTAAAGAGGGATAATTTCAGGGATAGGGGGTATCCGGAACGTGTCATTAAGTCAGCTTTTGAGTCCGCTCGGGATCAAAAGAGGGCTACATTATTAACAACAAATCCCAAACCTGAGCAAGAACAGATCACTAGACTTATTGGCTCATATGACGACCAGAACACTAAAATTCTGCATATTTTGAGACGGCACTGGGGGATATTAAGATCAGACCAAGATATAAGAGATTACATCACTCCCTATCCTAGTATCACATACAGGAGAGGCAAGACCATTAAAGATCAAGTGGTACACAGTCACTTCATGGCAGAAAAACCACCAGGCACGGTTGGAGAGGAAGCCCTGTGGGACCTTCAGGTGTGGATCCTGTAAATTTTTCCCCTTTATTGATCAAAGTAAAACGTTTACCAACTCCCAATCGGGAAGATTGTCTCACATTAGGGACTTTGTAAATTGTCGGACGGAGGGCCTGGTATACAGGTGTACGTGTACATGCCCGCTTAGCTATATTGGCAAAACGAGACGCCAATTACGTGTACGCATAGGAGAACATCTAGGTGACATTACCCACAAACGTGATACACCTATAGCGAGACACGTTAATATGTGTCATCAGGGAGATCCAAAAAGCATACGGTTCCAAGGAATCGAAGTTGTTCCTATGCCAATCAGGAAAGGTAGTTGGGATATCAAAATACTTCAGAGAGAGGCACGGTGGACTTTTCTACTAGATACAGTTAGTCCAAAAGGACTTAATGAGGTTTTAAGTTGCACTAGTTTTATCTAGGAGCGCTAGTTGGGCCTTCTTGATTTTTCTAGACCTGAGAGGGACTCTAATTAAAATATATAGCCAGGTTTTTGTTTATTTACTGACAGAACACTCTTCTGGTCAGATCTAATTCTGTGCTTTAGTTTTGCTGCATTGGTTCTCTGGTGAGACTGCATTCCCCCCCCCCCCCCAACCTGCCTCCTTAGTATATATTACCAATCCGGCTGTATTCATCAGACCGGGATATTCAGCACTCATGGTGTTGACCCACTATTGAATATAATGGACAACATTAATATATTAATATATGGACAACACTAATAGATATCTGGCCCAGCCAGATAATCACAAGATCTGGCTTACAAGGTGGTGGATGGGATATGATATACTATTTATAGGGGGAGCCTTTTATATAGTGGCGGGTTATGCCCTCCTCTATAACTCCCAGCGGTATGTATGGCATGCAGTTACATATGCACGTGCCAAAGGACTGATATGCTGCCCTGTATTGTTCTTGCGACATTTAGAGAATCACACTCCCTGTTGTAGTACAGGTACAGGGAGGCTGACATGTCGGAATTTGTCCAGCACAGTATAGACATGCACAGTGTGGGCGATGTGACTAGTGCCCCTTGGTATGATGACTACGCATGTCTGGTAGTGACGCAAAGATCCCCTTCGGTCCGACATCACGGGGAGGTATGGAGAGGCCACTTTGCGCATGTGCAGAAGTGACGTTTAGGTCACTTCCGGCCCGGCGTCACGGAGCGCCACAGGGCCGTTACACTGCGCACTTGCGGAAGTAAGATTCAGATCACTTCCGGCCGGTCATCATGGAGCGCAACAGTGCGGCCACACTGCGCAGATGCGGAAGTGACGTACAGATCACTTCCGGCCCAGCATTACGGAGTGGGGAGCGGGAAGAAACCAGCCCATTTAAGAGACAGAGATGGGTATGAGAGGTTGTACTACCCAGTAGGCGTCACCATGGGACCTACAGTACCTATAGTGCAACCAGTTATTGCACACCGGACGACTTTGCTTGATATGGGCTATTGATGTCATGCTATGATTGCTAGGATCCTTGAACAACTAAGGTATGTGACTGCACACCATGCTAAACCTTTAAAGTGCCATCTCCTTGAGAACCTATGCAGACCTGAGGACATTACGATGTATCTCACTATGGATATATAATATCTCTTTTAGAAAGAAACCTAGGATTAGACATTCCCCTGATGAACCCCTAAGAAAAATATAGGGGGGAAACGCATTGGGATATGCTACTGGATGGTCCCAGCAGATAAGTCATCCATGCTGGGATTCTCTATCTTTACATCTATCTGAGATTTACATCACCTCTATAATTGTGCTGGAACATATTTGTGTACGGCTGTATTATGGCTGCCAAATCTATGGCAACCAGTTTTTGTTAGAGATCTATCGCTGGGTGGTGTCATATTTATGATAATCTAACCCTAGTAATGACTTGTGACTAACTGCACAATTTATCCTCTCTGGTGGTGGGTCTCCCGCTTGCAACTGACGAGCTGCAGGGAGAAAATAGGGAGAGACGACGAGGAGCGGGGGGTACCCAATAACTTATGGTGCACCTCCGCTGGTAGGTAGGTGAAAGGGAGGGATAGAAAGTTCTGTCCCTATTCCCCCTAGAATTATAGAAACACTACCTGGCAAAAAAGTACAACTACTAAAGTTGCCACTACCCTGAGAATAGTAAATAACTAACACTATCCTCACTAATCGTCTCTATCACCTCTTTACACCCACCATATGTGACCAGTTTATACTACGATTATTTAAAAGCAATTTGGTTTTTATGACTTAAGATTTTAATATTGAATAGTAATAAAGATATTTTTAGGAGTTTTTCTCTTAGTTTTCTCCACTAATACTCCTACTCTCTATTATTTTGGGTTATAAGCTAATGTATTTTGACAAAGACCTGCTAGAGGAACAAGTAGGATTTAGAAAATGCAGAGAAACAAGAGATGTAATTGCTAACATTAGCTGGATAATGGGAAAGGTCAAAGAATATTACAAGGAGCTCTATTTTTGCTGCATGGACTATAGCAAAGCCTTTAATTGTGTTAATAACCAGAAACTTTGAATACCATGAAGGATATGGGTGCGCTAAACCATCTGATAAACCTCATAAGGAACTTTTACACCAACCAAGAAGCAACCATCTGAATGAAACATGGTGGCACACCATGGTTCAAAGTAGAGCGAGGGGTCAGATAAGGCTGTATCCTGTCACCATTTCTCTTCAATTTAAATGCAAAAGCTATTTTTAAGAAGGCTAGACTTGCAAAAAAAAAAGAAGGAATCAAATTTATGGACGTATCATCAACAATCTTAAATACGCAGGAAACACAACTTTGATAGCAACAAGTGTAAATGGAATGGAGGTCTTATTACAGAGTTTCAAGATGGAAAGCATGAACATGGGACTCTTATTTAAAAGAAAGAAGACAAAAATATTTACTACTTTCAAGTATGACCGTCATACATTTGAAATGGATGGCGACGAACTGGAAGTTATAAAGGACTTCAATCTACTTGGATCAATGATCACTCAAGACGCAGCAACGACACCAGAAGTCAAAAGGATAATAGGTATGGGCAAATCAACAATGAAGTCACTGGATAAGGTCTTCAAATTAAGGAACAATTCACTAGTGATGAAAACATGGCTCATACATAGTTTGGTCTTTTCTGTGGTAACTTATGAATGCGAAACCTGGATGATAAAGGAACAAGACAGAAGAAGAATCAGCTTTGAAATGTGGTGCTGGATATTATCAATACCATGAATGGTAAGAATAACAAACAAAACAATTGTGGAACAAATGAAGACAGACATGTTACTCAAAGCAAGAATTACCAAGCTACAACTTGCTTACTTTGGATACATCATACGAAGAGAGCATTCACTGAAGAAGAACATCATGGTCAGAAGAATAGAAGTAACAAGGTGAAGAGGAAGATCAGCAACTCACTGGCTTGATATTGTCATGTGGAGAAGACCCTGGTGGACCTATCTAGGCTTGCACAAGATCGATCTTCCTACAGAGTGTTCACCCATCAAGTTGCCATGGCTCGAGATTGATTATTTAACTTAAGGCAGTTAAACAATAATAAAATTAAATTGTACTCAAATTTGCAAATATCTGATTGCTTGAGAATACATATTTTTTTGTAATCTGCTCATGTAAATTCAGCATAAATTTGCTGAACCGTATAGAACCAGCAAAAGGTTAAACAAAAATAAAACATGCCCCACCCCCTCTCCGTTGCTTCCTGTCCACTTTCCGATGCACTACATCTCTGTCATGACACATCCTTGGCCTGTTGTTCACTATAGGCTGGAGCTTTTGACATCAAGCGGGCCCCAGAATTCACTGCTCAAGTTCCGGGCCCAACTCATGAGTGGAAGCTGCAGTCTAGAGTTAGCAATTGGCAAAAGGTTGAAAATAAAATAAAAATATAATTCACGGATCAGCTTTCCAGCTGACCCCTAGCCACTGTCTGGTTCTCCATGCCTTCATCACACTCTAACTCCTTTCCAGTGATTACTGTCTGCCCAAGCTAGAATGAACACCAGGCTCTGACTTCCAACCACAGGCCCAGAGGCAAGGGTGTAAGAATCGCAGCAGTCTGGGACACATATACCAGGATGGGGACATTATGGGGACATATATACCAGGATAGGGCCATGATAGAGACATATATCAGGATGGGGACATATATATCAGGATGGGGCCAGGATCTGGACATATAACAGGATGGGCCAGGATTTGGACATATACCAGGATGGGCCATGATGGGGACATATATACCAGGATATAGCCATGATGGTGTCATACAAAAGGATGTGGCCATGATGGGGACATATACCAAATTGGATGGGGACATATACCAGGATGGGAATAGGATAGAGACATATATACAAGGATAAGGCCATACATACCAGGATGGACCATGAAGGGGACATATACCAGGATAGGGCCATGATGGCGCCATACGATATGTACCAGGATGGGGGCCATATATTTCATGAGCTAGCCATGATGAGGGTCATACACCAGGGTGTGGGACATATTTACCAGGAAGTGACCTAGGATGGGAGACATTAGTACATGATGGTGGTCAGCACTACACAATGAAGGGGAGAGGGGCAACTCATATGTCTTTATAAGATTTAGAATGCTATAACAGTCCATACATCTGAGAAACATGTGGCGGGCAGGCTCAAACTTTGTACCGGGACCTATCAGACTCTAGTTATGCTTCTGCCCAGAGGTAACTACTCATGATTAGTTAATTTCATAGCCTGAGTGCAGTGGTAAGCCTTGGCCTCGAGTGAACACAGGGCCAGAGATGTAAGGCACAGAGGACCAGATAGAAGGCAGAGAGAAAAGGGGCACTTGGAGAGGTGAGCGGTGAAGATTGATACTCCTTCGTATAATAAGGGACAATAAATTTGTGGAGAATAACTTTGCTGCTAATAAAATTTCTCTGGAAAATCCACACAAATTTGAAATTTGTCAGATCTGCCCATCTCTATGGCAGAACTTATCTAATTTGTAACCTGGGCACTGTCTGTACTACTGAATGTGTGATATCATCCCACATGTGTTTCGAACCGGCACCACCATAGCCGCAAGCAGCATACTGCGGTTCCTGTTGCGCCCAGGCGCCGGCTGCCATTCTTGGCCATGCCTCGGGTCGTCCAGTTGGCTGCTCCTTCCACCACGTCTAAGTGTGGAGAGGTGGCTTGTGCGCATGCGTGCGCCGATTTACCCCAGCCAGAGTCTAAGTCTGGTGTTTTGCCTACTGAGCATGCTCAGCCTGATTGTGTCATTTCTGAGACTAAGTCCTCAGTTCAGGCTACTGAGCATGCTCCCACAATTAATCCTAACAGCCTCTTTGCACAGGTACTTGGACTTCGTGCTGTGTCTATTTTCTGGGATGTTCCTACTGAGCATGCTCAGGCAGATAGTCTGATTTCTGAGTCTGTTGTTCAGGCTACTGAGCATGCTCAGGCACTTAGTGTATCAGAGGCTAGGTCCGGTAAGGACCTCACTGAGCATGTCTGTGAGGTGGCAGGCCCTGATAGAGCAGAGGTTGTCAGGTGTCCTAATGACGTGGCCACTCTGGACTTGGTCGTCAGACGGTGACTGTTGAAGTGTTTGGGGCATGGCTGCCATGAGGTCATCAATGACGTGGCGGTTCCAGATAGGCCGCTGGTGATGTCGCTGATGATATGGCACTCTGCTATTGGACCTTGGTGGTTCCACCCTGGGTTTGGGGTGGACCCAGGTTATAAAAGGGGCTGGAGACAACATGGAGGTGCGCAGTCTTCATTTAGAGTTCATGGTGGCATAAGCTTTGTTGGAAGCGGTAGGTAGGGCTAGGCGAACGGTGCCTGTCATGCCAAGATTTGTGGCTCGGCACATCAGGGTCAGGCGCCGTGCTTCCTTGCTGCCGTTCCAGTTGTGCTATAGCAGTCCAGTGGCGTTAACTGGACTGCGGCTGCTGTGTCACCTGTCCGTTTGTGCCTCCTACGCGCACGGACAGCGTATTCCAGAACCCCTGTGGAGTTAACAGAGTGTTCCTGGATTGGGTGTGTGAACCCTATTTCTCTCCTCGGCTTCCCAGTCAAATGCTACTGGTGTGACTACGTGGTCTGATGTGTCCTTCACACACGTGGCCAGTCGAGTGGTGACCAGAAATGCTAATCGAAGGACCGCTCGGCCTGACGTGTCTTACACACGTGGCCTACAGGGCGCTGTCACAGCGGTCTTCTCAGTCAACGCTAACTGGTTACCATCCGGCCTGACGTGGTCGGAGTAGCGCCCGCTGCACCGAAACGCTAACTGGGTTGTCATCCGGTTTGACGTGTCCCTACACACATGACCGGTTCCCAGGTTTCCTGGGTTATCTCTGAGTCATCAGCTCTATAGTCTCCGCCTAACCCACAGGGTGCCAGCAGCTCCATTGCCATCTGGAGCACGGTGGGCCCCGACTGGCGATTGGGATATATACCCCCTGGTCCTAATCTGCCGGTCCCCCTGTAACAACATGCTACATTGTGATATTTGGTGCAATTTCTTCTATTTTCGTGTACATGTAAATTTATATATGATCATTAATGTAACAAGCAGTTTTGAAAAATGACATTTTTTCAAAAATAGCTTAGGTGTATAGTTTTGCCTTCCATAACAGCCCTGCAGAATGATGTCATTAAGATCAGTGAGCAGTTGTCTCTGTTGTATTATGTTGTTCTAGTCCTCTGAGTGACCTTGTAAGTAGAATGAAATTTCTATTTTCTTTCGTTGTTTGTTTTATACTGCTTCAATTTATCTACGCTCTGTTGATTCTCTTCATCACTGGTGACTTCCACAATCAATAATGCATTTTCATGAGGCAAAATAAAGACATTGACAACAGGCCGTACTAATCATAGAATATGGAGCAACTGAATAGATTTAGGTATTTATTCAGCTTTACATTATTTATAGATTTATAGATTTCATTTTCCGAACACAAAAATAGTTTTACTTTATGCATTTCACCTGAGAATTAATTTACAAATTTCCATTGCCTATACTTTCGGCTTCAAATTTCTGTGAAAATCTAGTAGGAAAACTGCAATTTAATAGCATAAATGTGTAACTGCATCAGTTGACCCCAATTATGACTCTTCACATCAGGTTGGTTCAAAGAAAGACTCAAGAGACAGAGCAGCTAAACTGAACCTGGTTTACTTGAGGCAGGTTAGCATAACTGTCACAGTTTTATAATTGGAACTTGGCATGGGCCCATAGTCGTAGGCAAGGTTTATTGTGTCATAGTGCACTACATAAAAGAGGCGTCCCTGATTGGGCATATGTACTAAGTAGTACTAAGGAAGAAATTCGTCTAAGCAGGCCGCATGTTGCCATTGACTTTGGCTGGCCAGAAGCAGGCGTTAACCAGTTCATTGAGAGAGATCATCAGTTCTTTAAAAATAAGGTTTTGGTCAACAGTAATTTGATAACTGTGTTCATGAGATAGTGGGCACATGTCTTCTCATATGTTTCATTAACACAGAGCATCTCAAGACACAATCTCTTTACCTCCTCCATTTCATCTGCTTCAACCTCTACTAGTCTTATCTGTTCCACCACAACTCAGGCTAAAGGCCTCTTTACACGCTGCGATATCGTGATCGATATCGCTAGCGTGGATACCCGCCCCCATCGGTTGTGCGACATGGGCAAATCACTGCCCGTGGCGCACAACATTGCTCGGACCCGTCACACTACTTACCTGCCTACTGACATCGCTGTGACCGGCAAACCGCCTCCTTTCTAAGGGGGCGGTTCGTTCAGCGTCACAGCGACGTCACAGCAGCGTCACTGAACCGCCGCCCAATAGAAGCGGAGGAGCGGGATGTAACATCCCGCCCACCTCCTTCCTTCCTCATTGCCGCCGGCCGCAGGTAAAGTGAGGTTCCTCGTTCCTGCGGTGTCACACATAGCGATGTGTGCTGCCGCAGGAGCGACGAACTACTTCATACACCGGAAGCAGTGACATTTGAGAATGGACCCCCATGTCACCGATGAGCAATTTTGAACATTTTTGCGACGATTCAAAATCGCTCATAGGTGTCACACGCAAAGATATCGCTAAAGCGACCTTATGTGCGTCACAAATTCCGTGACCCCAATGAGATCACTCGGGCGATGTCGCAGCGTGAAAAGCCCGCTTAACACCACAATACAGCCAATGAGAGTCCTTTTAAACGGATAACTTGCCAATATTGCCGGACCTAGCTTGCAGCTTGTTGATGCTGAGGGAACTCCTGTCCAGGGCATATACTTATACTGTCCTGACCGGTCACATCAAGAGTTGTAAACTCCTCTGGGCTACACTGCTAGGCAAACTCTCTTTGGACTTGGCTTCACACATTCACTCCTCTGACCTGTCTCCAGACAATAACTCTGTTTCTTGCTTAGGGTTTCACTATCTCCTTCTCAGTTCTCACTATCCAGGGTGATCCACATCATGTGGCTTGCTACTAACCAGACATTATGTCTTCCTTTGTCACCCGCTGGGCCTTATCTTATGTTTCCACAGGAAACAGTCCTCTGTCCCTGCACTAGCACTTCCCACTCTGGGCTAGTCCCAAACATTAACTGTTTCTGACCGTACTCACTGTCTGTTGCTAAGCAGAACACAGCTTCATCACAGTGTGCAGGATTATTAGGCAAGTTGTATTTTAGAGGATTTTTTTATTATTGATCAACAACTATGTTCTCAATCAACCCAAAAGACTCATAAATATCAAAGCTTAATATTTTTGGAAGTTGGAGTGTTTTTTTTTTTACATTTGGCTATCTTAGGAGGATATCTGTTTGTGCAGGTAACTATTACTGTGCAGAATTATTAGGCAACCTAATAAAAAACAAATATATTCCCATCTCACTTGTTTATTTTAACCAGGTAAACCAAAATAACTGCACAAAATTTAGAAATAAACATTTCTGACATGCAAAAACAAAACCCAAAAATTAGTGACCAATATAGCCACCTTTCTTTATGATGACACTCAACAGCCTACCATCCATAGATTCTGTCAGTTGCTTGATCTGTTTACGATCAACATTGAATGCAGCAGCCACCACAGCCTCCCATACACTGTTCCGAGAGGTGTACTGTTTTCCCTCCCTGTAGATCTTACATTTTATGAGTAACCACAGGTTCCCTATGGGGTTCAGATCAGGTGAACAAGGGGGCCATATCGTTATTTTTTCATCTTTTATACTTTTACTGGCCAGCCACGCTGTGGAGTAGTTGCATGCATGTGATGGAGCATTGTCTTGCATGAAAATCATGTTTTTCTTGATCGATACCGACTTCTTCCTGTACCACTGCTTGAAGAAGTTGTCTTCCAGAAACTGGCAGTAGGCCTGGGATTTGAGCTTCACGCCATCCTCAACCCAAAAAGGTCCAACAAGTTCATCTTTGATGATGCCAGCCCATACCAGTACCCACCTCCACCTTGATGGTGTCTGAGTCGGAGTGGAGCTCTCTGCCCTTTACTGATCCAGCCTCTGGCCCATCCATCTGGCCCATCAAGAGTCACTCTCATTTCATCAGTCCATAAAACCTTTGAAAGATCAGTCTTAAGATATTTCTTGGCCCAGTCTTGACGTTTTAGCTTATGTTTCTTGTTCCAAGGTGATCATTTTTAAGCCTTCCTTACCTTGGCCATGTCCCTGAGTATGGCACACATTGTGCTTTTTTATACTTCAGTAACGTTGCAGCTCTGAAATATGGCCAAACTGGTGCCAAATGGCATCTTGGCAGCTTCATGCTTGATTTTCTTCAATTCATGGGCATTTTGCCCCATTAAAAAAAAAACAATTTAGAAAAATACACATATTAGGTATCACTGTATTCCTAAACGTCCGTTATATCAAAATTAATTAATTTGATCGGTAAACAGCATAATGAGAAAAAAAATGAAAAGACCAGAATTACGTATCTACTCTAAAATAGAATCAGTAAAAATGTCAGCAAAAAAAAAAAAGCACTTAAACAGATGTATATCCCAAAAATGACATTACTGCTCATCACATCTACCTGCTCTTGCACTACTTTGTTTGAGAACCATGGCAATGAACTACGGTGAACTCATCACTTCACTGCTCATCACTGCCTGCAGCAGTTCAGATGCTACTGTTGACCCACATGCAGTGACCTGCGGTGCTCTCATATGGTCATCGCAGTTCACTGCCACGCTTATCACACCGCACAGTGTGAGAGACAGCAGTGGTTGATGTCCCAGCCTATAGGGAACATTCTATTCTTCATAGGCTGGGATAGTGAGTCTGAGAACGATGTGGAACCTCCATATGGATTATGGTGAACAGGATTACAGTTTTGATGTGTAATAAATTGGTGATGAAGGGCATATCTTGTATTTTTTCTTTGATAAGTTTCTCTTTTTATGTCTTTAAGTTGCTCTTTGGAGGAACGGAGTGGGAACTCCTTGTGGATTACGACCGAAATTAAATTATTTTTATTTTTTAAAATGAATTGTTGAATGAGGGCTGGCTGGTGTTGGGGGGTTTCATTAAAAATAACATTTATTTTTTTGCGATTTACGACTATCCATTTACAACTACTGAATTAGTAATGGAGGTGTCTGCTAGATGCCCACATATTACTAATACCAAGGCTTGATGCCAGCTGTCAATTCACAACCTGTTTTCTGTTTTTTAAAGTCCGGTTACAATTACAAATCAGATGCTGGTCCCCATATGAGTCTATGGGGAAACGAATCCGGTGATTAAAAATGGTGGTAGAATGTATAGGTGAATAGGAGCAAGCACGCTATACTTTCTGTGATCTGCAGCATTCTACTATACATAGACAAGTTGTGTGTCTGCTGACAAGCTTTAATATCCAGAATTTTTAAATGTGCCGTGGTGTTATAAAATGGACTTTATTTGTATCAATCAGTATAATAATTTAACAGAAAGAATTGGAAAATTCTTAAACCTTTTATGAAGGTTGAATGTATAAATCAACCAGACTAGTGCTTCTAAAACTATGGGGCGAGTCACATCAGTGATATGTTGAGGGAGCTCTTTTTGGAGGAGTTACTATAAACTGCACAGCTCTTTCTCGGGCTGCAGTCATTTCTGGTCAAACATAATTGATTCATTAACCTGAGAAAGAATTGTGCTCCCACAACATGTTGGTGTATCACTGGTGTGATTCTGTTACGTATGTTGCAGATTTTATACGTACCAGAATCACGGACATATGCAGACCCATTAAAATCAAAAGGTCTGCGCATATATCAGGGATTTCTCACTAACCGTGATTCCGTGTGTTCTGCATGGAGACATGTCTGTTTTTCTCCTGCATCATTGATGTCCCAGGACCACACAGTGGTGTGATCTGTGTTAAACATACCAGAAAAAAAACGTATCTTTGAAATAAAATGATTTTTATACTCTCCTGTCTCCTGCGATGCTGTATTCGGCCGCTGCTGTCTCCTGCTTCCAGGCTGGCTAATTATGCTAATGAATATTCACTGCACTGTTGACTTGGAAGTAACAGCAGCGGCTGGAAACAGCATTGCGGGAGACATCAGCACCACAGACAGCAGCGGCGTGGACAGGTGAGTATAGAAGTTGCTGATCTCCATGTGATATCATGGAGAATACGTGTGTCAAAATCACAGCACACAGAGGGACATATGCACCTTGTCAGTGAAAAATGTGTGTGTTTTTCACTGACGTGTGAAGGGGGCCTAAGTTACTGTTGAAGCACCGGTAGAAATTGTTTGATGAGCCAAGAACTAGACAAATGTGATATGAAGTTACTTGAAGTTGTTTTCTCCTATTTTTAACCATTCTTTTTTAAAGAAAAAGTACTAGACTGCTTTTTTAGAGCTCTGGCTTGTAACTATTTTGTATTTCATGCCTTCTTATTACTTTTTTTTATAGATAATGGTGCTGTTGAGCCGTTGCTATGGAATGACAGCTAAATAATGGACCCATGAATATGTTTCTGCTTGTTTCAGTCATGCCTCTCCTGATTTGATTGTGCTACACACAGTGCACAGATTCTCCTGCCATCTGGACATTTTCATCTAATGCATTATCAAATATATCTGGTTTATCAAACAAGTGAAAGACAGGTGTCTTGTCAGTTGTACGGCAATACACAGGTTGAAGTTAAAAGCCTGATTCAGCTGTTTTTAAGAGGAAAATGGAATTCATGCATAAAATGACTGGAAAAAGTGATTTTTTTTTAGCATATTAATTATAATTCTTTAAGGCCCTGTGCGCACAGGAAAACGGAATTTTCTTAAGAAAATTCTGCAGGGTCTGAAAGATTACCACACCCGCGGTAAAAAAACGCGGCAAACCGCACCCGGAAACCGCATGCGGTTTGCCGCGGTTTGCTACGGTTTTACCGCGGTATTGCCGCGGTATTGCCGCAGTTTTGCCGCGGGTTAGTACATGTGTTTTAATGCATTCAATGCAATAAAGCACATTGAAGAAAAACAAAAAAGTAATTTCGTTCTGAGATAGATAGTAGATAGATAGATAAATAGATAAATAGAAGAATAGATAGAGGGATAGATAGAGGGATAGATAGATAGATAGATAGATAGATAGATAGAGAGAGGACAGATCAATCAACAATCGACACGCTGCATTTCTCCCGAGCGTTAGTGTGTTCACATTACCGGCCGTGAGAAATGACCTGTGGTTACCTCTCTGCAGTCTCATTGTGAGGCTGCATTCAGTACAGTGTCAGTCGCAGCTGGATGCAATCGACGTGGAACCTCGGTGGATTACGCCGAAGCTGTGTGTTTGGGGGGGTTAAAAAAGGGGTGAAAGAGGGGCTTTTTTGTGTTTTATTTAAAATAAAGGATTTTTCGGTCTGTGTTTATTCACTTTACTTACGGGTTAATCATGAAAGCTGTCTCATAGATGCTGACATGATTAAGCTTGGACTTAGTTGCGGCGATGCGCTGCCATTAACTCATTATTACCCTGATTGCCACCGCATCACGGCAACAGGAAGAGTCAGGGACACTCCGGGACTGCCGCATATTGGATGTGACAGTCCCGAGGCAGCTGCGGGCTTGATATTCTCGGCTGCGGGAGGGGGGGGGCATTAACCATGGCCCTCGCCCTTCCCACCCTGAGAATACTGGGCCGCCGCTGTGTGTTTACCTCAGCTGGATGGTAAAAATACGGCGGAGCCCACGTTTTTTTATTTTTATATGTCCATTTGATTTCTATGTGTATTCTATATGTCTGTGTCTGTGTGTGAGTGCGATATGTGTGTGTTCTATGTCTGTGTCTGTGATGTGTGTGTGTTTACCCTCTGTTCCACTTCCTCTTCCTGTCATAAGGACATCACTTCCCTGCAAACCGCAGGCAGTGATGAACATTATGTCCCGAAACCGCGAAATACCGCAGAGAATGATGCAGGGAAACACAATGAACCGCACAGAATTTGCTACCTGCATTATTCCCTGCGGGATTTCCCGATTACATTGCAGTCAATGGAGTGAAATGATGCAGCGACGTGCGGAAAAGAAGTGACATGCAATTGTTTTTGCTGCGGGAATCCCGCAGCAAAACATGCCGCTGTCAAAATCCACATAGAGCGCAAAGCATTTTTTTTCCCATAGGATTTGCTGTTGAATCACTGCAGAGATGTTATGAACATAACATGCAGCGAAACATGCAGCAAAACCGCAGGAAATCCGCGGCAAAAACCGGTAACTGCGCACAGGGCCTAAAGAACCACTCCAGCTTTTTTCATATTTACGCTTGGAGTGTTGTCACTAATATATGATTCCAATAGCAGTGGAATACTTACTATTCTATATGTTCTTCTGTTCCTGGCGCTGCTCCAGTCCTGCTATGCTGGTTGTGACCTTCCGGATTGCTCCAGTGTTTGCTGGGCACTCCGTAAGTCACTTTTCAATGTTAGTCTGTGAAAGCCAGAATGAGGTTCTCATAGATTTATTTTGAGAACTCAAAACCGTTAGTTCTGATTTTCGGTCAGGCAGGAGTTGCACCCCAAGATGTTAGAATGAGACCATAGTGGCATCATGAAGAGCAAAAGATGATGGCTAGCAAGTATTTTACTGCGAGCAGGATACAGACATTAGTAATAATACCACTTTGAAAGTGAAATTAAAAAAATGCCAGATTGGCACTTTAAAGCAGGGGTGGAGATCCTCTGTGCCATGGGTTACAAAATATTTTTTGTAGCCCACAGACAGATTCCCAGGGACCCCAGTGCTTTGGCTCTCAGGGTTTTTTTGCTGGCTGCGGGTCCTTTAAACTGCTCTTGTACTGCAAGCATGCTCAGACAGTGGTGAATTCATCTAGGGGTGTACTTTGTATTTGAACCCACGGTGCCTCACAGAATTTTTTTAACATCGGGACGTGGAAATATAAGAAGTATAACATTTTAGTGGTAAAAATGTAATTTTTTTAATTAGCTGCTAATCTGTCATTTACACAAGAGTTAAAAGGTGAAAATGGACCTCACAATTTATTGCACAATTTCTCCCAAACACAGTAATGGTGCCCTACATGTTATCAAAAACTACTGTTTGGCCACACGTCAGGGCTGAGCACGAAGGAGCGCTATTTGGATTTTGGAGTACAGATTTTGCTAAAATAGCTTGCGGTCTACATGTGCAGAGCCCTTCCTTTGCCAGAACAGCAGAAAAACGCAAAAAGTGACCTCATTGTAGAAATTGCACCTTTCAAATAATTTAATTTTGGCTGCAGTGACTATATTGTAGCATCCACACCACGCTGTTTATCTGGAGAATTACAAATATGCCACTTTAGTGCCCATACATTGTGAGCCTATATATTGTAACTCCCCCATACATTGTGCCATGCTTCTGCTTCTGGAAATACGCACTCCGTAAATTGTTAAGTGTACTCTCCCCACTACAATAATTACACACATGGAGCCGCTTACTGCAATTTAGGCCCAGGGGGGCTCAAAAGGAGGGAGGCATTTGGATTTGGGAGCGCAGACGTTACTAGATTTTACTTAGGGGTGGGAGCCATATGGCTTTTCCAGTCTTTTTTATGCCAGTAATGTGGGACCCACCGATATTTCCAATGATGGACCTGAGTGGGGGCTGGGTTTGTGCAGGATACGTTAGGGGTTTTATTGATGACATTTTGGGTTACATAACATTTTTAGTATAAGGCCGGGATCACATTCTTGTGTTTTGCGCTGAGCACTTACATCAGGGTTTCCATGTAAATCCCCCAAAAATGTGACGAAAGCCCAACAGAACCACTTAATGAGGTAGATGGAGACACTATGGACTCCGTTTGGTGTCTGTTTTATTAGGTGTGCACAAAACTGTGGTCATTCACACTTGTGCGCTAAAAAGATGCCTAAAATGATAGGACACCGGGAGAACAGAGACCAGATGAAGCCGAAATTGTCTCCATCTGCCTCATTAGAGTGAATGGTTCCAACGGATGTCTTGTCTGAACAGCAGTTTTTTGGATTGATATGGAAACCCTGATATACGTGTTTAGCAGGGAGCGCAAGATAAATATCAACTGAGCATATTTTCTATTTTTGGGACGCAGAATGAAGAAATAGACACCAGTAGAGGAATAGGTTTTTTTTATTTGTGTGCTCTTCATTGTACAGTATTAGTGGTAGGACAAATTTATTCTGTGGGTCGGTTCAATTGCTGCGATATCAGATTTATATCATTTTTTTATATTCTGCTTCTATCACACAGTACCAATGCTTTTTTTATCATGAATAGTTTTTACATCGCAACTTCTGAGAGCTATAACTTTTATTTTTTTTGACGAAGAGGGCTGTGTAGGAGGTTATTTTTTTACTCATAAATTAAAGATTTTGGGGCACATAACGTTTTTGGTCGCTTCTTATTCAGATTCTTCAGATAAAGAATGAAAAAAAAAACAGCAATTTACTTATTTTTTTACATATATACCGTATATATATATATATATATATATATATATATATATATATATATATATATAGTTTGGGGTTTTTTTGCGCAGTTCACTGTGAAGTAACATTGATAAGACCAATTTATTCTTCGGGTCAGTGTGGCTCCAAGGATACAAGACATATAGCTTTTTTATGCTTTGCTACTTTTACCCACTATTTTGCATCGCTGTATATTGAAAGCTGCAACTTTTTTTTTTCCCAAATTAACCGTATTATTGTTTGCTTTTTCTGAAACGGCTTGACGTTTTCAGCTCTATCATATTTTTTTTTACATATGCTTTTTGATTGCTTTTTATTCTCTTTTTTATGTGTCAGTATAATGAAGAATGAAGAGCTAGGGACCCCAATATAGAGATATGCCTTGACGAGGCCTTGGGGCTCAGTTACATTGATCATTGCGATTGCTAAATATCTCCTTTTTCCTAATATTCATGGCAGGTATGCAATTCATTATTCACATGTTCAAATTAGCAAGTAGCATTTTTCATTGTATATTCCAATATTTTTCCATATGCTTGAGGCATTATACTATTATCTAAGTTTGATGTGCAGCCTTATTCTTATATGGTATGTATTTTTTGGCTTGCACTCATAATATATATATTAGTGCTCACTTCAGTTATCCTATTCAGTATAATGAAGAAATGTCATTGGTTTTTGTTATTTTTTTTTTTACGGTATTCGCCGTACAGAAGAAGCAATGTGAGATTTTGTGACATTTTTATAGATCGGGTTGTTCAGGATATGGCGATACCAATTATGTGCATCCTTCTTGGTTCATTTTTGTTTGAACACAAGAGCTGCATTTTTAGTGTCAAAATAGGTTTTTGTGATTTGTGTGTGCTTTTTTGTTTTTGAGGGTTTTTTTTACTTTTTTACCCATTTCACTTAACTTTATGTACAGCAGCACATTAGACCTGTGTCAGTGATCTTACAGGCCACTGTACCCTGCGGTCATCAGATGACTCCACGGCTCCATGGCAACTATAATCATGGTGGGCCAATCCTGCCTTCCGTTTAACCACTTAGATACCACTGTTGCAATTCACAGTGGTATTTAAGGGTTTAATCTGCCCCAATCAGTTCCAAAACTATTCAGGGTTGATGCCTGTGGGTGTCAGCTGTCATGTACAGCTGACATTTGTGGGATTTCCATGCTCAGGCCAACAGTATTTATTTATTCCTCAGTGTGGTTAAAAAGAAGCATTGAGCAATAAGGCCCCTGCATGACTGCTGTTTAAAAGGCGTATTGGGGGTCATTAAAGCGCACCAATCACCAGGATTTTCCTATAAAACCTAAAGCCAGTGCTATACTGGGACTATCAGGCTGATTCTATATATACCTTTAGTTGTCAGCTAGGATGTATAGGTTTTGAAACGCAAGCAAGTAAAGTTTGTAAAATGAGCAGCTTTTTGAGTGACAGCAGCTGCCGATGAGCTGATAGCTGGGGGGTATTCATAGTAATTCCAGCCCCCCTGCTGGTCAGTGCTCCCCCTATTTTTTATGCTAATTCTATTTTAGAATCATTTTACTAAGTGGCTACAAGGACCTGTGCTGATGTCATACCCATGTGGCCAGAAGGAGCAGCCAACAGAAAAATAATGTTGCTTCCTGGTATCAGCTATTTGGGTTGAGGCTCCGCACCTTCTGGTCACATGGGAAGGACATCACCACAGGTTCATCTTGTCACTTAGTAAAATATTTCTATAATAGAATTAGCATAAATAACAGGGATGGATAGGCAGGGAGAAGGAATCACTATGAATACCCACCCCAGCTATCAGCTGATCCTCAGCTGCTGTCATTTAAAAGCTGCTCATTTTACAAACTTTACTTGCTTGTGTTTCAAAACCTAGACATCCTAAGTGATAACTAAACGTATGCATAGAATCAGCCTGATAGTGCCAATATAGCTCTGGCTTAAGGTTATATAGGAAAATCCTGGAGATTGGTGCATTTTAAGGGACTAAACATTTATCATTTGGCCTGGCAAAGTTTTGACAACATTTTTATTCAAGCAACATAAATAAGTGTGATTTTTTTTTCTTGCTTTTTTTCCCTTAAAAACTGGTTTAAAAAAAAAGAAACATTTCAAGGATTTTGCAAGGAGGAAGCAAAACACATCTCCAGCAGGTTGATTTAACCTCAAAGGATCCTAGAAAAATGTGCAGTGAATAGCTCTGGGTTCAGAATGGTTTTGAACATTAAAGTCTATGGCTTAAAAGCGTTCTTAATAAACGTAAAAGTTAGACAACTTCTTTAATATTTCTCTTGTTAGAGGCATCTTAATAACAGAATTATACCAAGTAATAACAGTAAATTAAATGTGATTGCTCTCAAATGTGTCAAAATTTCATATTCAGATTTGTGAGAATAAACATGTCAGGCTGCGGAATTCTGAGATATCTTGTGATTGTATTCTCAGGCGTACAGATGAAACAGTTTAAGATGCACTGGTTTGAAATCTAAAACAAAACTGTAATAAATAAATTAGATTTTCTGATATTCGTTTCAGCACAGAAATTTCTTTTGGGTGATACAATTAGGGAAATATTCTCTAATGGCAACTGATATACATGCAGAAAAATGAAAATATGGTAAATAGACCTAGTGAGATCGCCTTTCAAAACTCCCACAGAACTTGTCTCTTAGCTTGAAATATATACTTCTAGGAGTAATCAAAAAAAAATTACTTTTTTTTTCTAAACACAGCGTCAAGCCTCAAAGGCAAGCAATCATTATAAAATGACCTACTGTAATCTTGTAATTTTTGCACTGACCACTGAGGCTTGTTAGAGTCCTAACTTTTGTTCTTTCGGCAAGAGTTTTCACCAAGCTCCTTGATTACAATAACAGGTAACACCTCTATATACCTACATATCACAAGGTCAAATGTCACAGCTACCTCTGCGCCTCCTCACCTTCCCCTCACAATGACCTTTTGAACACGCTCATTAAATGCTGTGTGTTCATTGTGGTTATGTACATGTGTTGTTTCTTGCAGCAACAGATCATTGGAGTGTAGAAAAACTCATTGGCCAGTGCATTGTGATAGATTTAACCTTTCAGATAAATACCTAAGCAAATGTCAGTCTGTCTTCTATAGCTGTGAGAGTTCACACAATAGACAAAAGTCTGAGCTATATATTTTAAAAAAATAAATAATTTTTATTTCTATAACGCCAACATACAGTGCCTACAAGTAGTATTCAACCCCCTGCAGATTTAGCAGGTTTGATAAGATGCAAATAAGTTAGAGCCTGCAAACTTCAAACAAGAGCAGGATTTATTAACAGATGCATAAATCTTACAAACCAACAAGTTATGTTGCTCAGTTAAATTTTAATACATTTTCAACATAAAAGTGTGGGTCAATTATTATTCAACCCCTAGGTTTAATATTTTGTGGAATTACCCTTGTTTGCTATTACAGCTAATAATCGTCTTTTATAAGACCTGATCAGGCCGGCACAGGTCTCTGGAGTTATCTTGGCCCACTCCTTCATGCAGATCTTCTCCAAGTTATCTAGGTTCTTTGGGTGTCTCATGTGGACTTTAATCTTGAGCTCCTTCCACAAGTTTTCAATTGGGTTAAGATCAGGAGACTGACTAGGCCACTGCAACACCTTGATTTTTTCCCTCTTGAACCAGGCCTTGGTTTTCTTGGCTGTGTGCTTTGGGTCGTTGTCTTGTTGGAAGATGAAATGACGACCCATCTTAAGATCCTTTATGGAGGAGCGGAGGTTTTTGGCCAAAATCTCCAGGTAGGCCGTGCTATCCATCTTCCCATGGATGAGGACCAGATGGCCAGGCCCCTTGACTGAGAAACAGCCCCACAGCATGATGCTGCCACCATCATGCTTGACTGTAGGGATGGTATTCTTGGGGTCGTATGCAGTGCCATCCAGTCTCCAAACGTCACGTGTGTGGTTGGCACTAAAGATCTCGATCTTGGTCTCATCAGACCAGAGAACCTTGAACCAGTCTGTCTCAGAGTCCTCCAAGTGTTCATGAGCAAACTGTAGACGAGCCTTGACATGACGCTTTGAAAGTAAAGGTACCTTACGGGCTCGTCTGGAACGGAGACCATTGTGGTGGAGTACGTTACTTATGGTATTGACTGAAACCAATGTCCCCACTGCCATGAGATCTTCCCGGAGCTCCTTCCTTGTTGTCCTTGGGTTAGCCTTGACTCTTCGGACAAGCCTGGCCTCGGCACGGGTGGAAACGGCTGTCCAGGCCGTGGAAGGCTAACAGTAGTTCCATAAGCCTTCCACTTCCGGATGATGCTCCCAACAGTGGAGACAGGTAGGCCCAACTCCTTGGAAAGGGTTTTATACCCCTTGCCAGCCTTGTGACCCTCCACGATCTTGTCTCTGATGGCCTTGGAATGCTCCTTTGTCTTTCCCATGTTGACCAAGTATGAGTGCTGTTCACAAGTTTGGGGAGGGTCTTAATTAGTCAGAAAAGGCTGGAAAAAGAGATAATTAATCCAAACATGTGAAGCTCATTGTTCTTTGTGCCTGAAATACTTCTTAATACTTTAGGGGAACCAAACAGAATTCTTGTGGTTTGAGGGGTTGAATAATAAATGACCCTGTGAATAAACTTTTCACAATTTAAAAAAAAAAAATAAAAAAAGAAATAACATTCTTTTTTGCTGCAGTGCATTTCACACTTCCAGGCTGATCTACAGTCCAAATATCACAATGCCAAGTTAATTCCGAATGTGTAAACCTGCTAAATCTGCAGGGGGTTGAATACTACTTGTAGGCACTGTATTTCACAGCGCTTTACATCAAATAAATCACTATTAAAATGATTGCATACTTAGTGGCTCAAGAGGGATGTAAGGCTGCTTTCAAACTGCTTTACTAACTACATTCATTGCATCGGAGCTTCTGTCTGGTCTGAACCTCCTTACAAAACGGGTTTCAGATGCATGCGCCAACAGGGCCATTGACTATAATGGTGCAGATGGGGTCACCATGTGCTCTGTCTTGCACCATTTTTGGGAGTATATGCTTTCTGGAGGTGGACACCCAGACGTAGTCCTTGTGTCCCTTTGTAGTAGTGTGCCCATCCTTGTGCCCTGTAGTAATGTGCCCATCCTTGTGCCCTGTAATAATATGCCCCATCCTTGTCCCCTCTTGTAGTAATGTGCCCCATCCTTGTCAACCCTTGTAGTAATGTGCTCATCCTTGTGCCCTGTAGTAATGTGCCCCATCATTGTCCCCCCTTGAAGTAATGTGCCCACCCTTCTGCCCTGTAATAATGTGCCCATCCTTGTTCCCCTTGTAGTAATTTGCCCCAGCCTGGTCCATCTTGTAGTAATGCCCCATCCTGGTACACTTATTGTAATGTGCCCCATCCTGTAGTAATGTGCCCATCCTGGTCCCCTTGTAGTAATATGCCCCATCCTTATGCCCTGTAGTAACGTGCCCATTGTGTAGTAATGTCCTAATTCCGATCCCTTTCTTTTCCCCTATTTTGCCGTTGTTCACATGTACACAAAAAAAATATTCTCACCTGTCCTCTGATCCTGCCATGTCCTCTTACCTGCTTCTTGCAGCTCACAGGCACATAAACCCGTAGATTATCTCGACGGGTGCACGAGGCCGCCACTGCTGTCTACCGTCATTGCTTTACTGCACTTGAATGGTTTGCGGCACCGCAAAGCATTCAACTGCAGTAAAGCAATAATGGCTACAGCGGCCCCTGCACCAGACACGATCATCGAGGGGTGCTTCTTGCAGACCACAGGCACAAAGACCACTGCACAATCGCATTAGGTGCAATAGGGCTGCTGCTGCCATCAGCGATTTACTGCAGTTGAATGCTTTGCGGCTCCGCAAAGCATTCAACTGCAGTAAAGCGATGACGATAGATGGCAGTAGTGGACCCATGCACCGGAAGTGATCATGGAGGGGGTCTATGTGCCTGCAGTCCACAAGAAGCAGGTAAGAGGACACCACAGGAATGGAGGGCAGGTGAGAATATTTTTTTGTGGGAACGTTACTCGAGTGTAAGCCGAGGGAGGTGTGTTCAGCATAAAAAATCCTGAAAAACACGGCTTACACGCAAGTATATACAATAAATGTCTCACACTAGCAATGCCCCATTTTATTAAAAATAATCTCTGGAGGCAGATTCCCAGAGAAATCAGTATCCAGCCCATAGATCTTACAAGCTCATTAACATATAGGAAAACATGAATTTCTATGAAATAAGATATAGTATCACAGATATCAAGATATCATTTGATTCGGCTTCCTATGACGTTGCTATCCATATAGATGGCTTAGGAGGGTTGATCATACCAACAAATTCTTCGTAAAATGTGCATTAAAAAACTCATATTTAATATATAGTGGATAGCGATGGGCGAACCCGAACTGTAAAGTTCGGGTTCGTACCGAACACATTGTGTTCCGTTACAGTTCAGGTCTAGTTCGTGTCCAGGGGCTGTAAAAAAAAGTACTTTATAAAAAGACATTATGATCATACTTACAGGTCACGCGAAGTGTCCTGCAGACTCTGTCTCCCGGCTGCTTCTGCTTCTCCGATCATTGCTGTGCCACCCGGTAACCAGCACTGACTTAAGGACCTTCCATGACATCATAGCCATGTGACCATTGTGGTGTGAATGTTGTACAGACATTGGCTTAAAGACTGGTCATATGGCTATGACGCCATCGAAGGTACTGTTAACTGCACTTTGACAGTCACTGTGCGAGTGTCACATCGCATCACCCAGCACGGCGCGCACTCTCCCGTCAGGAGATGATTGCCTGCATGTATTTTCATGCAGCCGAGGCACTCCTGTCCTGAGAGCATCAGACCGTGCGGGGCGATTCAATGCGAGATGCAAGTAGAATCATACCGTTACTGTCAGCCTGCTTTTCGCTCTGTAAACAGCGCCTAGTTTTGCCTGACAGTGCAATACTATTGTATGTACTGAGGATTTCGATTGCGTTAGGGCAATGACAACCAGAGACGAGTTCTTGGTGCAAAAGACGTTTTATAATATGTAACCGCAATTTGTGCACAGAACAGAATATACACAATAATATGTAACCGCAATATGTAAACAGAACAAAATATACACAGTAATATGTAACCGCGATATGTACACAGAACAGTATATACACAGTGGAACATAAACACAGTAAATACCTGCTGGGTTCAGAGCAAAGGGGAATTCTCGGGGCCGTGCACTGGACTCCCCCAGGGAGACCGCCAGAAGCGAACCCCTATACAGGGGCTGTCCGGCAATCACCCCAGAAGGCCCAAATGTACAGCAGCCGGGACACAAAAGGGCAACAGATATAGTCCAAAAAATGTCCGTACGTGATGTGAGTCCTAGGGTGGATATGAACGGAAGGGACCGGGCAGAAGTGCCGTCCAGAGACGGCAGACAGAGTCCGAGCACAGTTGGATGAGAGGTGAAGTCCAGAGCTGGTGTCAGGTGTTTCAACCGGATCCAAACAGCAATCAGGAGATGAGAGCGGCATGGCAGGAGTACACAGGAAGCAGTATACTCAGGCAACTAGACTAAGCTTAGGGGCTGGCTTTTAAACAGATGAACAGGAAGTAAGGCAACAGAACAGAAAACTCCATGTTAACAAAGGGCAAGTTCCTTCAAAAGAAAACTGGAAATCCCGGAACTCTGACAGTACTCCCCCCCCCAGAAACGGCCTCAGGACGGATCAGGGCCAGGCTTGTCCGGATACCTCCGATGAAACTGAGCAACCTTCCGGGGCGCTCGGATGTTACCCACAGGTTCCCAGGAATCATCCTCGGGGGAGTACCCCTGCCAACGTACCAGATACTGAAGCCGATGCCGATGGAGCCGGGAGTCAATAATGTCCTCAACCACGAACTGCTCCTGGCCATCAACCATCACCGGCAGAGGAGGAGGCACGATACGACCATGAAACGTATTAGGGGAAACTGGTTTTAGCAGAGAAACGTGAAAGACCGGGTGTACCTTTAAATTGTGCGGCAACCTCAGCCGACAGGCCACAGAGCTCTCTATCCTGGTGATCTTAAATGGACCAATGAATTTCTGCCCCAGCTTCTGCGAAAGAACACCTAATTTCAGATTTTTGGTGGATAACCACACAGAGTCCCCTACCTTATACATGGGTGCCTGTTTCCGGTGAGTGTCTGCCGACTTCTTGTAACGCTCCTGAGCCGAAGCCAAAGAGTCCTTCAAAACCTCCAGATTCCGTCGTAGCTCCGTAAATCTGTCCTCCACCGCTGGCACCGAAACCGCCACCGGTGACCTAGGCAAAATATTCGGATGGTAACCCAAGTTAGCGAAAAAGGGCGTTACCTTAGTGGAGCTGCTCTGAGTGTTGTTATACGAGAACTCCGCCAAAGGAAGTAGCTGCAACCAATTGTCCTGCAGATGGCTGACTTAACATCGTAGGTACTGCTCCAGGGTTTGATTAGTCCGTTCGGTTTGCCCATTTGTCTGGGGAGGGTATGCAGAAGACAAACAGACATCAATATGGAGTGCCGAACAAAACCCTTTCCAGAACTTAGACGTGAACTGCACGCCCCGGTCAGAGATAATCTCATCCGGTACCCCATGCAATCGAAATATATTCTGGATAACCAAATCCACTGTCTCTGCGGCTGAGGGAAGACCGGTACATGGAATAAAGTGAGCAACCTTTGTCAACCGATCCACCACCACCAAAATGGTATTGTTACTGCCTGAGACGGGCAACTCCACAATAAAATCCATTGAGATGGATCCCCAAGGGCGAGATGGTACGGGTAACGGTTGAAGGAGTCCCGTAGGAGCCACACGAGGGACCTTGCACCGGGCACAAACCACACATGAGTGGACATAGTCTTTCACATCCTTTAAACAGGTAGGTCACCAGAAAAAACGACTCAGAAATTCCTGCATCTTTTGTACCCCCCTATGACCTGCCAACACGGAGTCATGGACCAACTTGAGAACCCGAAGTCTTACAGCCTCCGGGACATAAATACGTCGCTCTCTCAACCACACACCATTCCGAAGGACAAGAGTCACATCATTCGGGGGGGCAGCAAGAAATACGTCACCATCATAGGCCAGCTTGATGTCCTTCCACAAGTCCTGGTCCCGGATTACTCCAACAAAATTGGCATCTGATAAAACGGTCTGAGACGGGGTTCCAGGCACGGAGTCCATGGCGTGGATTCGGGACAAGGCATCGGCTTTCCCATTACGTGACCCTGGACGGTATGTAACGATAAAATTAAACTGGTTAAGGAACAGGCTCCAACGGGCTTGCCGTGGAGACAGGCACCTGGCAGATTTAAGGAATTCTAGGTTACGATGGTCTGTGAGAACTATCACTTGTTGCGCTGCTCCCTGTAAGTGGTGTCTCCATTCCTTAAAAGCAGAAATAATCGCCAACAATTCCTTGTCCGCAATGTCATAGTTCTTTTCTGCAGGGGATAACCGGCGAGAAAACAAAGCACACGGGTGCAACAGACTCTTGTCCCCAGTCCTTTGTGAAAGGATAGCCCCTAATGCATAATCGGAAGGATCGACTTCCACAATAAAAGGGAGTGCGGGATTCGGGTGTATTAGTATTGGTGCTGAGGTAAAACAAACCTTGAGACGATTGAAAGCTTCCTGGGCCTGGGCGGACCACACAAACTTCTGCCCTTTTTTGGTTAACAGAGTGATAGGACGGACGATCTCTGAAAGGTTACGGATAAAGCGTCTGTAAAAGTTAGCAAAACCGACAAAGCGTTGTACCTCCTTGATGTTTCCCGGTTCCGGCCAGTCTAGAATTGCCCGTATCTTGCCAGACTCCATGTTCAGTCCCTGAGGAGAGATGACATATAGTGATGAGCGAGTACTAAAAAGCTCGGGTGCTCGAAGCTCGGGCCGAGCCTCCCAAGATACTCGTGTACTCGGCCCGAGCAACGAGCCCAATGTTATCCTATGGGAGACCCGAGTATTTTTGTGAAATGACCCCCCGGCAGCATGGAGAAACCCTAAAAATGTCACAAAAGTCTCAGAAGAGTGCTCAAATGACATGGCAACAGCATGGGGAAGACCCCTTGAAGCATTTATCACTCAAAAGTCACAGCTGTGAACAATTTTGTCCGCGTTTCACGCCATTTTTACGGACTCACCAGAAAACCTTCCAAAATGACCCCAAAATGATTTTTCATGGCAGAAATGTTAAGGGCACATACCCAATAGTGAGATAGAGCTGGTGTATGTTACTTTTTGAGATTAATACATGAAAGATTTTACGTGAAAACATTGTGTGGCACTCCGATGTCCCTGAGAAGAGACGTACATGAAGGCCTCTTGAGTCTAATGTGCCCATTTTGAGGAAGTGAGTCTTTGTAGTATTTTCCTTTGCCAGGGCAGTCCAAAATTGTGAGGTTCACCAATGCCCCTGCATACAGACGTGCATGAGGGCCTGTAAACCTGAAGTGCCCATTGTAAGGAAGTGGGTCTATGTAGTATAGCCCTTTGCCAGGGCAGCCAAAAATTGGGAGGCTCCACATTGTCCCTGGATAGAGACGTGCATGAGGGCCTGTAAACCTGAAGTGCCCATTGTAAGGAAGTGGGTCTATTTTAGTATAGCCCTTTGCCAGGGCAGCCAAAAATTGGGAGGCTCCACATTGTCCCTGGATAGAGACGTGCATGATGGCCTGTAAACCTGAAGTGCCCATTGTAAGGAAGTGGGTCTATTTTAGTATAGCCCTTTGCCAGGGCAGCCAAAAATTGGGAGGCTCCACATTGTCCCTGGATAGAGACGTGCATGATGGCCTGTAAACCTGAAGTGCCCATTGTAAGGAAGTGGGTCTATTTCAGTATAGCCCTTTGCCAGGGCAGCCAAAAATTGGGAGGCTCCACATTGTCCCTGGATAGAGACGTGCATGATGGCCTGTAAACCTGAAGTGCCCATTGTAAGGAAGTGGGTCTATTTTAGTATAGCCCTTTGCCAGGGCAGCCAAAAATTGGGAGGCTCCACATTGTCCCTGGATAGAGACGTGCATGATGGCCTGTAAACCTGAAGTGCCCATTGTAAGGAAGTGGGTCTATTTCAGTATAGCCCTTTGCCAGGGCAGCCAAAAATTGGGAGGCTCCACATTGTCCCTGGATAGAGACGTGCATGATGGCCTGTAAACCTGAAGTGCCCATTGTAAGGAAGTGGGTCTATTTCAGTATAGCCCTTTGCCAGGGCAGCCAAAAATTGGGAGGCTCCACATTGTCCCTGGATAGAGACGTGCATGATGGCCTGTAAACCTGAAGTGCCCATTGTAAGGAAGTGGGTCTATTTCAGTATAGCCCTTTGCCAGGGCAGCCAAAAATTGGGAGGCTCCACATTGTCCCTGGATAGAGACGTGCATGATGGCCTGTAAACCTGAAGTGCCCATTGTAAGGAAGTGGGTCTATTTCAGTATAGCCCTTTGCCAGGGCAGCCAAAAATTGGGAGGCTCCACATTGTCCCTGGATAGAGACGTGCATGATGGCCTGTAAACCTGAAGTGGCCATTGTAAGGAAGTGGGTCTATTTCAGTATAGCCCTTTGCCAGGGCAGCCAAAAATTGGGAGGCTCCACATTGTCCCTGGATAGAGACGTGCATGATGGCCTGTAAACCTGAAGTGCCCATTGTAAGGAAGTGGGTCTATTTCAGTATAGCCCTTTGCCAGGGCAGCCAAAAATTGGGAGGCTCCACGTTGTCCCTGGATAGAGACGTGCATGAGGGCCTCAAAACATTAAGTGTCCATTTTAAGGAAGTGGGTGTATTATAGTATAGCCCTTAGGCAGGGCAGCCAAAAATTGGGAGGCTCCATGTTGTCCCTGGGTAGAGACGTGCATGAGGGCCTCAAAACATTAAGTGTCCATTTTAAGGAAGTGGGTGTATTATAGTATAGCCCTTAGGCAGGGCAGGCAAAAATTGGGAGGCTCCACGTTGTCCCTGGGTAGAGACGTGCATGAGGGCCTCAAAACATTAAGTGTCCATTTTAAGGAAGTGGGTGTATTATAGTATAGCCCTTAGGCAGGGCAGCCAAAAATTGGGAGGCTCCACGTTGTCCCTGGGTAGAGACGTGCATGAGGGCCTCAAAACATTAAGTGTCCATTTTAAGGAAGTGGGTGTATTATAGTATAGCCCTTAGGCAGGGCAGCCAAAAATTGGGAGGCTCCATGTTGTCCCTGGGTAGAGACGTGCATGAGGGCCTCAAAACATTAAGTGTCCATTTTAAGGAAGTGGGTGTATTATAGTATAGCCCTTAGGCAGGGCAGCCAAAAATTGGGAGGCTCCACGTTGTCCCTGGGTAGAGACGTGCATGAGGGCCTCAAAACATTAAGTGTCCATTTTAAGGAAGTGGGTGTATTATAGTATAGCCCTTAGGCAGGGCAGCCAAAAATTGGGAGGCTCCACGTTGTCCCTGGGTAGAGACGTGCATGAGGGCCTCAAAACATTAAGTGTCCATTTTAAGGAAGTGGGTGTATTATAGTATAGCCCTTAGGCAGGGCAGCCAAAAATTGGGAGGCTCCATGTTGTCCCTGGGTAGAGACGTGCATGAGGGCCTCAAAACATTAAGTGTCCATTTTAAGGAAGTGGGTGTATTATAGTATAGCCCTTAGGCAGGGCAGCCAAAAATTGGGAGGCTCCACGTTGTCCCTGGGTAGAGACGTGCATGAGGGCCTCAAAACATTAAGTGTCCATTTTAAGGAAGTGGGTGTATTATAGTATAGCCCTTAGGCAGGGCAGCCAAAAATTGGGAGGCTCCACGTTGTCCCTGGGTAGAGACGTGCATGAGGGCCTCAAAACATTAAGTGTCCATTTTAAGGAAGTGGGTGTATTATAGTATAGCCCTTAGGCAGGGCAGCCAAAAATTGGGAGGCTCCATGTTGTCCCTGGGTAGAGACGTGCATGAGGGCCTCAAAACATTAAGTGTCCATTTTAAGGAAGTGGGTGTATTATAGTATAGCCCTTAGGCAGGGCAGCCAAAAATTGGGAGGCTCCATGTTGTCCCTGGGTAGAGACGTGCATGAGGGCCTCTAAACATTGTTCCCATTGCAAAGGAGCGGGTCTCCTGTCGTTGTAATGTCCATTCTGCAAAGAATGGGCGAAAAAATTTACCACTGGGGGTATACCTGAAACAAAGGCCTAAGTATTGCAATTTGTAACGGTCATCATCATGGTGGCGCATGAGGAGAAGGAGGAGCAGTCCAGCGATTATCCAAAGTCCAGAAGTGTGTACCCATGGGTGAGTGGAGGTACATGGCAAACTTTAAATTCCGCTCTCATTTGCTGGTGGTGTGGTGAAGTCTGGCCCAATCCAACCCTTGTTCATCTTGATCAGAGTCAGCCTGTCAGCATTTTCAGTTGACAGGCGGGTGCGTTTATCTGTAATGATTCCACCTGCGGCACTAAAAACACGCTCTGACAAAACGCTAGCAGCAGGGCAGGCCAGGACTTCCAAGGCGTAGAGAGCCAATTCATGCCACGTGTCCAGCTTGGATACCCAATAATTGTAAGGCACAGAGGAATGTCGGAGTACAGTTGTTCGATCTGCAAGGTACTCCTTCAGCATCTGGGCAAACTTAGGATTTCTTGTGGCACTACCCCGCACCTCAGGGGCTGTGGTACGTGAGGGGCTGAGAAAACTGTCCCACATCTTAAAGACTGTTCCCCTACCTCTGGCGGATTGGACTTGTGCCTCTCTCGGCTGTACGCCTCGGTTGTCCACTGATTCCTGACCTATGCCGCTAGCGTTTTGTGAGGGGAATGCTTTGCCTACTTCCGTGAGTATGGCCTTCCGGAACTGCTGCATTTTGGTTGACCTCTCCTCCACGGGAATAAGAGACAAAAAGTTCTCCTTGTAGCGTGGGTCTAACAGTGTTACCAACCAGTAATGATTGTCGGCCAAGATGTTCTTAACGCGAGGGTCACGAGACAGGCAGCTTACCATAAAGTCAGCCATGTGCGCCAGACTCTTAACAGCCAGGACTTCAGTAGCCTGACCAACAAGATGACTGAACATGCTGTCCTCCTCCTCCTCCTCCTCCTCCTCATCTACCCTGTCCTCTGGCCAGCCACGCTGAACCGAGGATATGACTGGTGTGCATGTCATATCCTCAATTTGGCCGGAGAGTTGCTCCATGTCTTCATCCTCCTCCTCGTCATAGTCCTCCACTGCACGTTGTGATGAGACGAGGCTGGGCTGTGTGTTATCACCCACACCCACTACTGTTTCTTGCTGCAACTCATCGCGCTCCGCCTGCAATGCATCATGTTTGTTTTTCAGCAGAGACCGTTTTAGAAGGCAGAGTAGCGGTATGGTGAGCTAATAATGGCGTCATCACCACTCACCATCTTGGTGGAGTCCTCAAAGTTTTGGAGGATGGTACATAGGTCTGACATCCATCTCCACTCCTCAGGTGTTATGTGTGGAGTTTGACCCATTTCCCGACGGCTTAGGTGATGCAGGTACTCAACAACTGCCCTCTTCTGCTCACATATCCTGACCAACATGTGCAGAGTTGAATTCCAACGCGTGGGGACATCACACACCAGTCTGTGAGCCGGAAGATGCAAACGGCGCTGAAAGCCGGCAAGGCCGGCTGAAGCAGTAGGTGACTTTCGAAAATGTGCAGACAGGCGGCGAACTTTTACCAGCAGATCAGACAGCTCTGGGTATGACTTTATAAACCGCTGAACCACGAGGTTGAGCACATGGGCCACGCATGGAACATGTGTCAGCTGGCCTCGCCTCAAAGCCGCCACCAGGTTCCGGCCATTGTCACACACGACCTTTCCTGGCTTTAGGTTCAGAGGTGTGAGCCAGTGATCTGCCTGCTGTTTCAGAGCTGTCCACAGCTCTTCTGCATTGTGGGGTTTGTCACCTATGCAGATTAGCTTCAGCACAGCCTGTTGCCGCTTCGCCGAGGCAGTGCTGCAGTGCTTCCAGCTTGTGACTGGTGTGGAGGGCACAGTGGATGAGGATGCGCAGGAGGAGGAGGAGGCTGAAGAGCATGACATTCCGGAGCTGTAGAGTGTGGGTGAAACACTGACTGAGGTAGGGCCTGCAAACCTTGGTGTGGGAAGGACGTGTTCCGTCCCTCGCTCAGACTGGGTCCCAGCTTCCACAATATTAACCCAGTGTGCCGTCAACGAGATGTAGCGGCCTTGCCCACAAGCACTTGTCCACGTGTCTGTGGTTAGGTGGACCTTGGGTGAAACAGCGTTGTTCAGGGCACGTGTGATGTTTTGTGACACGTGGTTATGCAACGCGGGGACGGCACACCGGGAGAAATAGTGGCGGCTGGGGACCGAGTAACGTGGGACAGCTGCCGCCATCAGGTCACGGAATGCTTCTGTCTCCACCAGCCTAAAAGGCAACATTTCCAGCGCAAGCTGTCGCGAAATGTTAGCATTTAGAACTGTGGCATGTGGGGTGTTGGCAGTGTATTTGCGCCTGCGTTCAAAGGTTTGCTGAATGGATAACTGAACGCTGCGCTGGGACAAGGACATGCTTGATGATGGTGTTCTTTCTGCGTAGGCAACTGCAGGTGCAGGAGTGGAGGAGGCTTGTTCGCAGGCAGCATGGACAGAGGATTGGCTCGCATGCACAACCAGCGAAGACGTAGCAGTGACATCAGCAAGCACTGCTCCTCGACTCTGTTGTACTTCCCACAAAGTCGGGTGCTTGGCTGACATGTGCCTGATCATGCTGGTGGTGGTCAGGCTGCTAGTTTTGGTACCCCTGCTGATGCTGGCACGGCAGGTGTTGCAAATGGCCTTTTTTGAATCATCTGGATCCAACTTAAAAAACTGCCAGACTCGGGAAGACCTAACATTTGTACAGGCACCTTGTGTCGTCGTGTTGTTCCGGGGAACGGTTGCCTGACTTCTGCCTGGGGCCACCACCCTGCTTCTTACTGCCTGTTGTGATGCTACGCCTCCCTCCCCCTGTGCACTGCTGTCCTCGCTCTGCATATCCTCCTGCCAGGTTGGGTCAGTTACTGGATCATCCACCACGTCGTCTTCCTCTTCCGCACCCTGCTCCTCCTCCTGACTTCCTGACAATTGTGTCTCATCATCGTCCACCACTTGTTGAGACACGTTGCCAACTTCGTGAGAACGTGGCTGCTCAAATATTTGGCCATCTGTACAGACGATCTCCTCATGACCCACTTCAATATGAGCTGGCGAGAGGCCAGAATGTGTGAATGAAAACGTGAACAGCTCTTCCGAGTGTCCAAGTGTGGGATCATTAATGTCCGAGGAGGACGTGTACTCAGCCTGGTGGTAGGAAGGAGGATCAGGTTCAGAAATGTGCGGTGCAGTATCACGGCTACTGACACTTGACCGTGTGGAAGACAGAGTGTTTGTGGTGGTGCCAATCTGACTGGAAGCATTATCCGCTATCCAACTAACAACCTGTTGACACTGGTCTTGGTTCAAGAGCGGTGTACTGCTGCGGTCCCCAAGAATTTGGGACAGGACGTGCGAGCGACTAGATGTGGCCCTTTGTTGTGGCGAAATTAGAGCTTGCCCACGACCTCGGCCTCTGCCTGCACCACCATCACGTCCACTTCCTTGTTCCTTGCCAATGCCCTTGCGCATTTTGCAATGCTGTGCACTGCTGACGTGTATTTTCACTACTTGTGCGTTATATCAAAGTTTCTGGAAATTGCACACAAGTGCACCTGTACGCTGCCACCAACAGGCACACACGTGCGGTTTTAAAAACCAAGCACGGACGCAATAAGAACCTAACAGGTTTTTTTGGGGAGCGACAATTACAGACAAGTCAGACACTATCTGGACTGTTTTACACTGTGTACACCAGCCCCAGATATGATGAAGGCTGGTATACGGTCACCACTACCCTGCCTGCCTGCCTGCCTGTATACTGGTACAATAGTCCTGACAAGGACTCTTTTGGTCACTAGCCTGTATTCAGACCTGGCTATACCCTGCCTGTATATAGCAACAATAGTCCTGAGAAGGACTCTGCTACTGTACTCCGACCTGGCTATACCCTGCCTGCCTGTATACAACTAGAATAGTCCTGAGAAGGACTTTTGGTCACACTGTTTGCAGCCCTGCAACTGAAAAAGCTATAAAGGGCCGCAAAGCTTTCCCTGAATCAGCGACACTCTCCCTGCACTGACAGTCTGGATAGCTGTGAGCAGAGCACAGCGCGCCGGCCGATATAAAGGCTCGGTCACGCTGTGCAGGCCGGCCAATCACTGCAATTCCACAACTAACAGGGCTGTGGCATTGCAGTGGTCTGCCAGCCAATCCCTGCATGAGGGCTGGCTCTCAAAAGAGCGCCAACATGCAGAAATGAAGACCACGAGTACAGCACGAGTATCGCGAGATTACTCGGTCCCCGCCGAGCAGCCTGAGTACAGCGATACTCGTGCGAGTACCGAGTAGTTACAAGCATGCTCGCTCATCACTAATGACATATCCTAAAAATTGTATCTTTGAGCAATGGAATTCGCACTTCTCCAGTTTAATATACAGGTGGTTATCCCTCAGACGGGTAAGTACTGTCTTGACGTGCTCCTGGTGTTCCTGTAGGGAATCAGAAAAGATCAAGATATCATCCAGGTAAATCACCATGAACTGGTCCATTATATCCCTAAAAATATCGTTGACTAGGTGTTGGAAAGCCGCTGGGGCGTTACAAAGTCCAAAAGGCATCACTAGATACTCATAATGTCCATACCGACATCTGAACGCTGTTTTCCACTCATCCCAGGGACGTATGCGGAGTAGATTATATGCCCCACGGAGATCCAATTTAGTAAATATTTTGGCCTGTTGTACTCTCTCCAATAGTTCGGGAATCAACGGTAATGGATACCGGTTCCGGATGGTTATCTTATTTAGTTCCCGGTAGTCAATACAAGGTCTCAGAGTCCCCTCTTTCTTTTGCACAAAAAAGATGGGTGCCCCTGCTGGTGAGGTAGAAGGTCGAATAAATCCCTTGGCTAGGTTTTCATCGATATAGTCTTTTAGTGCTTGTAACTCAGGTGCCGCCAACGGGTAGACATGACCAAACGGGATCTCTGCTCCTGGGAGTAAGTCTATGGGACAATCATACGGTCTATGCGGGGGAAGCCGATCTGCTTTTCTTTTGTCGCATATATCAGCGAAGTCATTATAAACCGGGGGTAGAACAGGTACCTGTACAGTGCCCTCCGCATTCGGTGTTACTGGAACCGGTACAGTTGGACTAATGGTCGGACCACTCTGGGGTGGGAAGGATATTTCTTTAGTCTCCCAATCGATGACTGGATTTGTAGACCGCAGCCAAGGAATTCCTAAAATTATCGGAAAATGGGGAGAAGAAATCAACATGAAAACAAGGGTCTCCTGCTGACCTGGTTTCATCACACATTCAAGGGGTACAGTCTCCCGATCAACTGGTCCGGAAACTAATGGAGAAACGTCTACCGTCTCCATGGTAACTGGTGAGGATCTTTGTTGAGTCTGGATACCGTGTTTCCTGGCAAAAAAAGAGTCCATGAAATTTCCCCCTGCCCCAGAGTCTATCATAGCAGATGTAGGAATTAACTGTCCCTCCCACCATATCTGAATGGGAAGCGAGCAATGGGTGTATTTCCCTTCTGGGTCCTTAGGTGAAGTTGACATCAATGTCGAGGGAAATACCGCATCCAGGTGTAAACTTGCCTCAGAGATATCGGACTCTGCGTCCGTGTTGTCACACTCTGCCATTGCTGCCAGTACCTTATTCGGGCGATTTGGACGTTTTGGGCAGTCAATCAGAAAATGGTCCGATTGAACACAATAGAAACACAAACGCTCTCTATCATAGGATTAGCCCAAGCCAGTGCTCGTGAGGTTAACAACATGATTATACATAACACTTTTGACCGGTCAGACCGGTAATAATCAGCATGTACATCAAAAAACAGTATACACTGGTTAACAAACCCACGGAACTGACTTCGATCACCACTGAAACGAAATGGGGGTAACCTAGGCATACCGGCAGCTGATATGGACGTAGTGGGGGAGGCTTCCTGAGCCTCCACTCTGGTTTGCAAATCCTGAATAGCCGGACCCAGTACCTGATGATCATGGCCCAGCTGTACCTCCACATCTCTAAGCTTAGTTTGCACCGCCTCCATCTCCTGCTGCAAGGAGTTAATCATGGAGAAAAGCTGATCTACTCGTGTCTCAGTCATTGCCCCAGCGAAATCCTCTTAGTGACCTGAGTATAATGTAATACTATTGTATGTACTGAGGATTTCGATTGCGTTAGGGCAATGACAACCAGAGACGAGTTCTTGGTGCAAAAGACGTTTTATAATATGTAACCGCAATATGTGCACAGAACAGAATATACACAATAATATGTAACCGCAATATGTAAACAGAACAAAATATACACAGTAATATGTAACCGCAATATGTACACAGAACAGTATATACACAGTGGAACATAAACACAGTAAATACCTGCTGGGTTCAGAGCAAAGGGGAATTCCCGGGGCCGCGCACTGGACTCCCCCAGGGAGACCGCCAGAAGCGAACCCCTATACAGGGGCTGTCCGGCAATCACCCCAGAAGGCCCAAATGTACAGCAGCCGGGACACAAAAGGGCAACAGATATAGTCCAAAAAATGTCCGTACGTGATGTGAGTCCTAGGGTGGATATGAACGGAAGGGACCGGGCAGAAGTGCCGTCCAGAGACGGCAGACAGAGTCCGAGCACAGTTGGATGAGAGGTGAAGTCCAGAGCTGGTGTCAGGTGTTTCAACCGGATCCAAACAGCAATCAGGAGATGAGAGCAGCAGGGCAGGAGTACACAGGAAGCAGTATACTCAGGCAACTAGACTAAGCTTAGGGGCTGGCTTTTAAACAGATGAACAGGAAGTAGGGCAACAGAACAGAAAACTCCATGTTAACAAAGGGCAAGATCCTTCAAAAGAAAACTGGAAATCCCGGAACTCTGACAGACAGCCTGTAGCCACCTGCTGTATCTGAGCTGAGAATCAAAAATACCGCAGAGTACTACGTCGATTTTTTTTATTGATTTATTATTATGCCACTATATATTGTGTATACATACAGCTCTGGCAAAAATTAAGAGACCACTACAACAGTGTTTCTGATTTTTCACTTTGTAGGTGTATTTTGAAGTAAACTGTAAATTTGTAAATTATTGTTTTATTCTATGAACTACTATTTTCAGAAAATAAAAGCAAATTTGTTTTGCTTGGAAATTCGGAGACATGTTGTCAGTAGTCTAAAGAATAAAAATATATATATATATATGGCTATGGGCTGCCACCTCCATCTGCCTGGCTTTACCTTGGCTGGCAATCAAAATATAGGAAGCCCATTCATTTCTTTTTAATTATTTAAAAAATAATTTAAAAAAAATGCGTGGGCTCCTGCCGTAGTTTGATCGCCAGTAAGGTAAAAACAGGCAGCTGGGGGCTGGGATACTCCGCAGCCTGCAGCCGCTCCTTGAAATGTTCATTGTTTCTGCAGCCCTGATGGCGGTGGCACACTGGGTAATAAAGGGGTTAATACCTGCTTTGCATTCTCAGATGGTACTAAGCCCAAAATTCATGGTGACATGTCAAATTAGACATGGCCACCATGAATTTCTAATACACAGTAAAAAAAAAATCACAACACATAGAAATTTTTTTTATTAGAAATAAAACAAAAATCATTGAGAGACTCCATCTTTATTATAAAAAAATTCTTTAGCCCACAGGTACAGGGCTGTCTGCTCTGCTTCATCACTTCTTTACAGACAGCATCTATACAGAGTGAGAAGCAGAGAGAGCTTTGTCAGCTCTCAATAATCACTCTGTACAGATAGTGTCTATACAGAGTGAGAAGCAGAGAGAGAATTGTCATTTCTGCTTCATCACTCTGTACAGACAGCGTCTATACAGAGGGAGAAGCAGATAGATCCATGTCAGCTCTGCTTCATCGCTCTGTACAGAGAGAGAAGCAGGCTAACAGTGAGGCTATGATTCCACTTGCGTCTCGCATTACATCACCACGCACGGCCTAATGCTCTTAAGAAAGGAGCACCTCAGCTACATGGAAATACATGCAGCCAACTCGAACCTGTCGAGAGAGTGTGCACTGTGCCAGGTGATACGATGTGACACTCGCATAGTGACAGTCAAAGTTCAGTTAACAGAACATTCAATGACGTCATAGCCATGTGACCAGTCTGTAAGCCAATATTTGTACAACATTCACACCAGACTGGTCACATGGCTATGACATCATGGAATGTTCTTTAGTCAGTGCTGGTTACCGGGAGGCACAGCAATGTTTGAACGCGGAAGCAGAAGTGGCCGGGAGACAGAGTCTGCAGGATGCGTCACGGGACCTATAAGTATAATGACAATATTTATTATTAACTATATTCTTTATTTTATAGCCCCCCCGCCCCATCCCATAACTGTAAAGCTCGAGTTTGGTGTTCGGACGCAAGTTCGCGTTATCTCAGAACCCAAACTCGATCTTCACATAAAGGTCGGGCGAGGTGCCTGATCTCAAACATCGAGGGGTTGCTCATCAATAATAGTGTATATAGCATATAGCAATAGCATTATTCAGATGAACTAAATTTGTAAGGTTTATAAAAATCGACCTCTGCTGCGACTTTGTGTTTTATTTTAATAGCTATTTAATACTATCATTCATGTTAATAACAATAAGGCTATTGATAAATATAACAAGAATAATAATGACAATCGTAATAATAACTCAAATTCAGATCTCCTATAATATATTTTAATTTTATTCAGATTTCGTGAAAGCTGAAAACAAAATTATTTATTCCATTATGTTATTATAAATGACAGTTTTGAGTAAATATCAGAGCAAAATTTAGTCTCGATTCAGTCTTGAAATATGCATAACTGGATTGTAATTGTCTTTCAAGCAGAAATGCCTTTTCTGTAGTATGTAACACATCCTGACAGCAAAAACACAATATTTTTAAAAGGACTTTTATTATTTCATGACAGGCTGTATTATTTGCTGAGATTGTTTAAATTTCTTCCTCCTGCACTGAAATGTGAAAAAAAGCAAAAAGCGGGAAAAAAACAGCAATGAGATTAAGACCTAATTAAAAATACCTTTGATAAAGAAAAGAAGCTCTCACATCTAAAAAATGCAATACAATCCCAATTATCACTTCCACTTAATTACTGTAACCTGGAACCATTTGAGGAGCCGTCGGATATAACATTGTTAAATTTTAATAGAGATGCGTATATATTCAAATTTATGGAAATCTGTTTGCAACTTTCCAAAGCAGTTCTGTTAGTAGCTCCCAATGGAAACAAGAATGTGGTCTCTGCTGGATTATTCAATTGAATCAAAAATATAAAATTAAATATATAAATAATTCATAGTCAAAACTGATTTAAATAGCACCAATCACTTCTTTCTATTTTTCAAGATAATGTGTCTGTAAGGTCTTCAAAGCGAATCACATCTTCACTTCCAACTTCTATTCTCCTTTTTTTTTGCTACCTCATGCTTTGTTTAAAATCATATTCTTTTATGCCAGGTATAAGTGCGAAAAAAGCCTTATTTTCACATAGTGTTTACTCTTCTTTATACAAAATATACAGTCATGAAATGGTATCAAACTCAACAATATCATTAGAATATAGTTATAAAACTAAAACATTTATAAAAAAAAAAATGGGGTCTGACTTCCTTTTGACCACCTTTCTACAATGTTTATTATAATATTCAAATATATATAATTATTTTTAGGTCTAAAAATCTGTCTTAATTTAATCCATAATACATTTTTGTATGGCTCGGCTTTCCCTTTCAACTTTGGAGAGTTCAATAAAAAAAAACAAAAAAACATACAAATATTTACTGTAGCCCAAACGAAACGCGCGTCGGAGTTACTCTGGTGCCTCCACTTACCACAGGAAATATAGTGTGATACTGATGCAATACTCTTTACTTCTTTACCTAGGAAATAGGGGTTTAGCCTATGACTGTCAATTACATGTATAGATCTGCATTATCTGCATTAGCATTCCTCATGTTCTAAGGACTCCTCCCCCTGTCATGCTTTCTTAGTGTTTGGCACCGCTGTTTGTCTCTTGTCCGCACTTTTATTATCTTGCCTGTATACTATTTGTTCTATTGATATGAAATAATAAAAAAATATATTTATGAAATTTTCTGGTGAATTTTATGACACCAAATTGCTATAGGTACTCATTTAGTACAAGAATTTCTGCACACCCATCAAGATCCAAAAGCAATAACTTTAAGGGGTTGTATGAATAGAAAGTAATTTTGTGACTGCTTGTACATGTATTGTTTCCTGATACAGAAAGCTAAAGTCTCCAAAAATGCCAGTGGCCAGTGTGAAAATTTTAAGGTTTCCTTTTTTTTTACTACAGATATGTGATATGGAAAAAATTTATTCCAACATTTAAAAAAAAAAAAAAAAATACATTTAATACAAAACCTACTTTAAACAATAGATAATTTTCTGATGACACATTCCCTTTCACTTTTATTTATTTCTTCTCTTAATAGGGAAATTGAAAATGGGATCACTTCAAAAAACATGGCGGTACTTTTGGATTGCAGTTCATTATAGCTGTCAGTGTCAATCTTAGATCCGGTCTGGCAAATACAAAAGGCAGATTAGGGGCTTTCTGTAGGCTCAGACTGGCAAGTTAAACCATGAGCAGAATAGGGTCATGACGGGAGCACTTAGCCACTGCCTGAGCACACATGTAAACAGATGCGGCAACAGAAGATGGAGACTCAGTAGAACTGTCAAATAAGTTTCTTATTTACTAACTATTTACAATTTGAATAATTAAAAATGCAATATCTGATGAATGGCAAGTCACAACTCACAGTAAAGGCCACTTTACACACAGTGACATTGCTAGCAATGTCGCTGGTGAAAGCACCCGCCCCCGTCGGTTGTGCGGCATGGGCAAATCGCTGCCTGTGGCGCACAACACCGTTAGTCCCCGTCACACATACTTACCTGCCTAGTGACGACGCTGTGACCGGCAAACCACCTGCTTTCTAAGAGGGAGGTTCATTCGGCGTCACAGCGGAGTCACTAAGCGGCCGCCCAATAGAAGCAGAGGGGCGGAGATGAGCGTCCAGAACATCCCGCCCAAATCCTTCCTTCCTCATTGCCGGCGACTGCAGGTCCGATGTTGTTCCTCGTTCCTGCGGTGTCACAAATAGCAATGTGTGCTGCTGCAGGAACGACAAACAACCTGCATCCTGCAACAGCAACGATATTTAAGATTAGAACGACGTGTCAATGATCAATGATATGGTGAGTAATTTTGATCTTAGTGGTCGTTTGTGCGTTTCACACGCAATGACGTCGCTAACGAGGACGGATGTGCATCACGAATTCCGTGACCCCAACAACATCTCGTTAGGGATGTCGTTGCGTGTAAAGCCCCCTTAAGTTAGCTTGCTTTACAGTACAATCTAAATCACAGACTTTAGATATATGACATATCAAACGGTATTAGAAAGGATACCCCAGTCCAAAGTCTGTAGCTTTATTGTAAGTGGCTTTACTTCTCTCAGACTGTCATTAGCGGTCACCTAATGGGAGTAAGCTCTGGTTCCCTGTTAGGCCACTAGTAGAGCTGGTCGAGGTCAAAGCAAGAATCAATGATCAGAGTAGGGAGAACCAGAGTAGCAGGAATACAATCTATCTCTGTCAATGGTCAGCAGACAGAAGGGGGATAAAAAGGGTGTGGTGTCTTCCCCTTGGCTGTAGCTGAATAGTGGCAACCTCAGCTGGAAGACCCACGCCACCTACACTCAGCCATTGGTACTGCAGGCGTCAGGAAAACCCAGCCGAATGGATGAGCGTAGTACCAACATTCCAAACTGTACTATTGAAAAATGAGATTTTTGGCAAAAAATTGCAAGTTTTCGAGCTACCTCGCCACGTCACGGCAAATCTCTTGAGGCAGTCCTACACTACAATATTTTTATTTAAAGTGTGCCATGCGGCCTCACATATGCAAAAATAGGACTGCACAGCACGTACCTGGTACTTTTCAGTCTCGTCTCCATGACTAATTCATGAAGTGCACTTAATTTCTTTATTTTTCTATCTGTCTTGATTTTTGGCGATTGGTGGCTGTTCACACATTGCCATCCAGCCTTGTCCACAGGCTATATATTCTAAGCAGCATGTGCCTGGGCCTATCCCGCCCACAACCATGAATTAGTCATGGAGACGAGACTGAAAAGCACCAGGTACGTGCTGTGCAGTCCTATTTTTGAATATGTGAGGCCGCATGGCACACTTTAAATAAAAACATTGTAGTGTAGGACTGCCTCAAGAGATTTGCCGTGACGTGGCAAGGTAGCTCGAAAAATTGCAATTTTTTGCCAAAAATCTCATTTTTCAATAGTACAGTTTGGAATGTTGGTACTGTGCACACTTTGCAAAGCACAATATTTTGAGTAGAGGTTGTTTTTATGCTGTTTTTCATTGTTATATAGGTTTTTAATGGATGAGCGTAGCCTGCGCTCACCAGAGCCCCTGTCACCGACTCCTCCCCCCATCATAAGCACAGTGCACAGCGGGAATACGGCGGCGCCTGGTGACTGAAGCAGAACTCTGGTGAGGACGTGACACTATGCTTTCAATTGAATCCATACTGCGCTGCGTAAACGTTCTGGCAAGACCTACGTGCTCCAGTCACCTGATCTGCACACCTTTTAACATGGTATTGAGCTCATAATTAAAGTCTATTGATCTGCTTGCAATTAAAAGCACACTCAAATTAAAAAAAAGCGATAAACGTTTAGATAATCTAAGATGAGATTGTCTTTAAAGTGAACTAGTAATATAGTGCAGGACTTTGATATCTAAATGTTATTTAGGATCATTAATCTAGTGGTTCCTCATATGTCAACATGTATAGAAAGCAGAGTCTCAGTGTATCTTATTTGATGTGTATATACAGCAGTCTCAGTGTCCCCTATGTGATGTATGCAGCAGAGTCTCAGTGTATCCTTCATGATGTATACAGGAATCTTAATGTATTAAACAAGGAGAAAAATTTGGGAATCATAGCCCGGAATTATCACTATGTAAACCAATATCTTGCAAAAGTATAAAAGACATTTTATTATTACAAATTTTATAGCAAGACAAAAGTCAATTCATCATTATTTTTATACAAATAATCCATAAATCACAGGTAAACAGGGGGATCCTGACACAAATATCACTAGGGTCCAATAACCAGCATGGGAATAAATTTAAAAGTCCAACACAATGGAATCCCAAGTTGTTCAATGGGATATACTGCAGAGTATTATTCAGCAATAATATTAACCATCAGTATATTTGTGGCTATATATAAAGTTTTTAGCTGTACCCTGTAGACTTCCATCATGGTATATATGAGTATAGAAATGCACAGATGGATTTCTTTAGCTACCACAAGATAAGGAGGTATATACACGTACATAGTTAGATCCCCATCTCTAAACTTCAATCGCATTAATGGTAGCACACTTACCCATGCTGGGGTGGATGCTAGGGTGGAGAACGTGCCCCAACGCGCACGTGTCGTTAGCTTCCTCAGGGGGCCGTGATGTATGCCCCCTGAGGAAGCTAACGAAATGTGCGCGTCGGGGCCGTGATGTATGCCCCCTGAGGAAGCTAACGAAACGTGCGCGTTGGGGCACGTTCTCCACCCTAGCATCCACCCCAGCATGGGTAAGTGTGCTACCATTAATGCGATTGAAGTTTAGAGATGGGGATCTAACTATGTACGTATATATACCTCCTTATCTTGTGGTAGCTATAGAAATCCATCTGTGCATTTCTATACTCATATATACCATGATGGAAGTCTACAGGGTACAGCTAAAAACTTTATATATAGCCACAAATATACTGATGGTTAATATTATTGCTGAATAATACTCTGCAGTATATCCCATTGAACAACTTGGGATTCCATTGTGTTGGACTTTTAAATTTATTCCCATGCTGGTTATTGGACCCTAGTGATATTTGTGTCAGGATCCCCCTGTTTACCTGTGATTTATGGATTATTTGTATAAAAATAATGATGAATTGACTTTTGTCTTGCTATAAAATTTGTAATAATAAAATGTCTTTTATACTTTTGCAAGATATTGGTTTACATAGTAGTTATTCCGGGCTATGATTCCCAAATTTTTCTCCTTGTTTAATGCTATGACTGTATTGGGTTTAGCCCTTTGATAGGGAAACAATGGTCAAATATTTTGCCCCTTTCTGTTATATGTATCATATGTGATTGATATCTAATATATAAAGCTCAGTGTATGTATGTGTGTATGTTTGTATATACAGTATGTGTGTGTGTGTGTGTGTGTGTGTGTGTGTGTGTGTGTCCGCTAAAGGAATTTGCTCCGTCGCATTTACAATCATGAAATTTTGCATAGACACCCCATGCAACTCAGGGAACATCATGGACTATGTTTGGACGGTGAAAATTTAACCCCGTGCTTTACAGTTACTCTCCAAAATCTTGCCTCCGTTAAACTGAATAGAGGTGGGAGCTACAGGCTATTAATAGCAACTGTCAGTGGTTGCTATAGGAACAAAATAAACTGTTCGTATAAGAAGCTTATGTGTGAGGTAATAAGATGTCAGTGGGGAGACAGAGAGAGACAGAAAGAGACAGATAGACGGGCAGAGCGACAGATGGGGAAAGAGATAGATGGGCAAAGAGACAGACCTGGACAGAGACAGATGGGGAAAGAGACAGTCGGGTAAAGAGACAGCCGGGTAAAGAGACAGCCAGGTAAAGAGACAGCCGGGCAAAGAGACAGCCGGGCAAAGAGACAGCCGGGCAAAGAGACAGCCGGGCAAAGATACAGCCGGGGAAAGAGACAGCCCTGGAAAGAGACAGCTGGGGAAAGACACAGCCAGGCAAAGAGACATACCTGGAAAGAGACAGATGGGCAAAGAGAAAAACAGGCAAAGAGACAGATGGTCAAAGAGACAGACCTGGAAAGAGACAGCTGGGGAAAGAGACAGACCTGGAAAGAGACAGATGGGCAAAGAGAAAGACAGGCAAAGAGACAGCCAGGCAAAGAGTCCGCTGGGGAAAGAGACAGCCCTGGAAAGAGAAATCCGGGCAAAGACACAGCTGGGCAAAGACACAGCCAGGCAAAGAGACATACCTGGAAAGAGACAGATGGGCAAACAGAAAGACGGGCAAAGAGACAGATGGTCAAAGAGACAGACCTGGAAAGAGACAGATGGGGAAAGAGACAGATAGGGAAAGAGACAGACCTGGAAAGAGGCAACCCTGGAAAGAGACAGACCTGAAAGAGACAGACCTGAAAGAGACAGACCGGGAAAGAGACAGGCGGGGAAAGAGACAGATGGGGAAAGAGACAGCCCTGGAAAGAGACAGTCCTGGAAAGAGACAGATGGCAAAGAGACAGACGGGCAAAGAGACAGACGGGGAAAGAGACAGACGGGGAAAGAGACAGACAGGGAAAGAGACAGACGGGGAAAGAGACAGACATTGAAAGAGAGATACAGACAGACACACACATAGAGAGAGACAGACAGACACAGAGATGGAGACAGACAGACTGATACAAATACAGACAGAGAGATAGAAACAGACAGACAGAGACATAGACATAGACACAGACAGACAAAGAAAGACACAGACAGCGACACACAGACAGAGACTGGGAGAGAGACAGAGAGACAGTCACTATCCTGGGCACTACAGCTAATATATATATATATATATATCTATATATATATATATATATATATGAAAAAATTCCAGCCGCACGCTGTGAAAAACCAAAATAAATTCTACCTTATACATAGATGGAGGTATTTAGAATATTATAATGGCCATTGCAATACCAGCCCAGCGCCCCTTCACGGCAGCCTCCTTTGCTGGGTCCTACACTACACTGCATCTTCTCTGGGTTTTAAAAACCTACAAGATCAGCCGGTGAACAAAAAGGAGGCTAATGAAGCAGCCAGGAGCTGGAGTGCAAATCCAGCAAACAGAGCACCACTCCCTGTTATATGCATTATACAATAGAAAAAAACAGAATGACACAGGGATTCCCTTGGTGGTTTCCCACGCTGGTACTAACCTGACTTCAAACCGTACTGGCAGCACCTTTACAATGTGAACAGGTGCGTATCTGGATGGTGCATAAATATGAGAAAAAAATCCAGCCGCATGCTGTGAAAAAACTACCTTATACATACAGTGCCTACAAGTAGTATTCAACCCCCTGCAGATTTAGCAGGTTTGATAAGATGCAAATAAGTTAGAGCCTGCAAACTTCAAACAAGAGCAGGATTTATTAACAGATACATAAATCTTACAAACCAACAAGTTATGTTGCTCAGTTAAATTTTAATAAATTTTCAACATAAAAGTGTGGGTCAATTATTATTCAACCCCTAGGTTTAATGTTTTGTGGAATAACCCTTGTTTGCAATTACAGCTAATAATCGTCTTTTATAAGACCTGATCAGGCCGGCACAGGTCTCTGGAGTTATTTTGGCCCACTCCTCCATGCAGATCTTCTCCAAGTTATCTAGGTTCTTTGGGTGTCTCATGTGGACTTTAATCTTGAGCTCCTTCCACAAGTTTTCAATTGGGTTAAGGTCAGGAGACTGACTAGGCCACTGCAACACCTTGATTTTTTCCCTCTTGAACCAGGCCTTGGTTTTCTTGGCTGTGTGCTTTGGGTTGTTGTCTTGTTGGAAGATGAAATGACGACCCATCTTAAGATCCTTGATGGAGGAGTGGAGGTTCTTGGCCAAAATCTCCAGGTAGGCCGTGCTATCCATCTTCCCATGGATGCGGACCAGATGGCCAGGCCCCTTGGCTGAGAAACAGCCCCACAGCATGATGCTGCCACCACCATGCTTGACTGTAGGGATGGTATTCTTGGGGTCGTATGCAGTGCCATCCAGTCTCCAAACGTCACGTGTGTGGTTGGCACCAAAGATCTCGATCTTGGTCTCATCAGACCAGAGAACCTTGAACCAGTCTGTCTCAGAGTCCTCCAAGTGATCATGAGCAAACTGTAGACGAGCCTTGACATGACGCTTTGAAAGTAAAGGTACCTTATGGGCTCGTCTGGAACGGAGACCATTGCGGTGGAGTATGTTACTTATGGTATTGACTGAAACCATTGTCCCCACTGCCATGAGATCTTCCCGGAGCTCCTTCCTTGTTGTCCTTGGGTTAGCCTTGACTCTTCAGACAAGCCTGGCCTCGGCACGGGAGGAATCTTTCAAAGGCTGTCCAGGCCGTGGAAGGCTAACAGTAGTTCCATAAGCCTTTCACTTCCGGATGATGCTCCCAACAGTGGAGACAGGTAGGCCCAACTCCTTGGAAAGGGTTTTGTACCCCTTGCCAGCCTTGTGACCCTCCACGATCTTGTCTCTGATGGCCTTGGAATGCTCCTTTGTCTTTCCCATGTTGACCAAGTATGAGTGCTGTTCTCAAGTTTGGGGAGGGTCTTAATTAGTCAGAAAAGGCTGGAAAAAGAGATAATTAATCTAAACATGTGAAGCTCATTGTTCTTTGTGCCTGAAATACTTTTTAATACTTTAGGGGAACCAAACAGAATTCTGGTGGTTTGAGGGGTTGAATAATAAATGACCCTCTGAATAAACTTTTCACAATTTAAAAAAAAAAAAAAAAAAAGAAAATTTTTTTTTGCTGCAGTGCATTTCACACTTCCAAGTTGATCTACAGTCCAAATGTCACAATGCCAAGTTAATTCCGAATGTGTAAACCTGCTAAATCTGCAGGGGGTTGAATACTACTTGTAGGCACTGTAAATGGAGGTATTTAGAATATTATAATGGCCATTGTAATACCAGCCCAGCGCCCCTTCAAGGCACCCTCCTTTGCTGGGTCCTACACTACACTGCATCTTCTCTGGGTTTTAAAAACCTACAAGATCAGCTGGTGAATAAAAAGGAGGCTAATGAAGCAGCCAGGAGCTGGAGTGCAAATTTTTTTCTCATATTTATACACCATCCAGATAGGCACCTGTTCACATTGTAAAGGTGCTGCCAGTACGGTTTGAAGTCAGGTTAGTATCAGCGTGGGAAACCAGCAAGGGAACCCCTGTTTCATTCTGTTTTTTTCTATTGTATATATATATATATATATATATATATATATATATATATATATATATATATATACAGTGCCTACATGTAGTATTCAACCCCCTGCAGATTTAGCAGGTTTGATGAGATGCAAATAAGTTAGAGCCTGCAAACTTCAAACAAGAGCAGGATTTATTAACAGATGCATAAATCTTACAAACCAACAAGTTATATTGCTCAGTTAAATTTTAATAAATTTTCAACATAAAAGTGTGGGTCAATTATTATTCAACCCCTAGGTTTAATATTTTGTGGAATAACCCTTGTTTGCAATTACAGCTAATAATCGTCTTTTATAAGACCTGATCAGGCCGGCACAGGTCTCTGGAGTTATTTTGGCCCACTCCTCCATGCAGATCTTCTCCAAGTTATCTAGGTTCTTTGGGTGTCTCATGTGGACTTTAATCTTGAGCTCCTTCCACAAGTTTTCAATTGGGTTAAGGTCAGTTGACTGACTAGGCCACTGCAACACCTTGATTTTTTCCCTCTTGAACCAGGCCTTGGTTTTCTTGGCTGTGTGCTTTGGGTCGTTGTCTTGTTGGAAGATGAAATGACGACCCATCTTAAGATCCTTGATGGAGAAGCGGAGGTTCTTGGCCAAAATCTCCAGGTAGGCCGTGCTATCCATCTTCCCATGGATGCGGACCAGATGGCCAGGCCCCTTGGCTGAGAAACAGACCCACAGCATGATGCTGCCACCACCATGCTTGACTGTAGGGATGGTATTCTTGGGGTCGTATGCAGTGCCATCCAGTCTCCAAACGTCACGTGTGTGGTTGGCACCAAAGATTTCGATCTTGGTCTCATCAGACCAGAGAACCTTGAACCAGTCTGTCTCAGAGTCCTCCAAGTGATCATGAGCAAACTGTAGACGAGCCTTGACATGACGCTTTGAAAGTAAAGGTACCTTATGGGCTCGTCTGGAACGGAGACCATTGCAGTGGAGTACGTTACTTATGGTATTGACTGAAACCAATGTCCCTACTGCCATGAGATCTTCCCGGAGCTCCTTCCTTGTTGTCCTTGGGTTAGCCTTGACTCTTCGGACAAGCCTGGCCTCGGCACGGGTGGAAACTTTCAAAGGCTGTCCAGGCCGTGGAAGGCTAACAGTAGCTCCATAAGCCTTCCACTTCCGGATCATGCTCCCAACAGTGGAGACAGGTAGGCCCAACTCCTTGGAAAGGGTTTTGTACCCCTTGCCAGCCATGTGACCCTCCACGATCTTGTCTCTGATGGCCTTGGAATGCTCCTTTGTCTTTCCCATGTTGACCAAGTTTGAGTGCTGTTCACAAGTTTGGGGAGGGTCTTAATTAGTCAGAAAAGGCTGGAAAAATAGATAATTAATCCAAACATGTGAAGCTCATTGTTCTTTGTGCCTGAAATACTTCTTAAGGGGAACCAAACAGAATTCTGGTGGATTGAGGGGTTGAATAATAAATGACCCTCTGAATAAACTTTTCACAATTTAAAAAAAAAAAAAAGAAATAACATTCTTTTTTGCTGCAGTGCATTTCACACTTCCAGGCTGATCTACAGTCCAAATGTCACAATGCCAAGTTAATTCCGAATGTGTAAACCTGCTAAATCTGCAGGGGGTTGAATACTACTTGTAGGCACTGTATATATATATATATATATATATATATATATATATATACAGTAGAAAAAACAGAGTGAAACAGGGGTTCCCTTGCTGGTTTCCCACGCTGGTACTAACCTGACTTCAAACCGTATTGGCAGCACCTTTACAATGTGAACAGGTGCCTATCTGGATGGTGAATAAATATGAGAAAAAATTCCAGCCGCACGCTGTGAAAAAACAAAATAAATTGTACCTTCAAAGGAAATATGTCAGCAGGATTGTGCTATGTAAACTGAAGCCAGCATGCTGCAAGGGTTAACACAGAAAGTTTAAGCATACCTGTTTTATCACAGTCCCATCTTTTCTTTATTTTCTATGTTTGTTTAAGTAGTAGGACCCTTATCATTACAGAATTAGAAGTGTAGTCTAACACGCCCCCTGCTGTGAGTGACACCTGTCAATGTACAATCTCAATAGAAATCCTGGTGTGGGAGGGACAGCTCTCTGGACCCTGCTACATGACTAAACATATAAATTAAGATTTTGTCAGAATGAAGGCAGCTAGTAATCTAAGTGATACACCATTGCATTCAGAATCTCCTTGCCTACATAATGCTGCTCGCAGATGAGGTAGGAAAAACCTGCCGACAGATTCCCTTTAAGGAGATATGCATTGAAATATTCAGTGCAACTTACTACTGTGTAAAGTTATTTTAATAACTTACCATCGCAAAGTTGACTGCACTCCAGACTGATGGACACTAGCTTAGAAAAGCCGTTGTGAGTAGTAATATTATCAATACTACCTAACATAAAATGACTTACCAAGAAGCAGTTCCAGTCATTACACTAGGTGTAATGTAATTAAATGTTTGACCAAGTATAGCAGGCTCAGTTTTAAATTGATAATTTTGAATGGCCTGCAAATGATGTTAAATATATTCAATTGGCTTCTGCTGAAAAAAAGGCTCCTACCCCTCCCCTCTCTACAGTATGTATAGTTTTGAGGACAACAGAAACTAGGGTATAATCAGTAAAAGAAATGCTGCAGAATTCTGGTGTAATTTAAGAGGAGGGTGGGATATTGTTCTCTTGATGGGCCGTCTAAAATGATGGTTCCTAGTAACAGTTACAGCCTTATAAACCCCTCTCCTCAAATAATGTCCTTCCTTTCTCTGATATCACTCCATAGACTGCTGCCTTTATTTTAACCATGCTCTGCTACAAATCCCCTGCTCACTTGATTACCGCTTTTACCATGTCATGTCAGCCTCCCTTTAAAGCCGAGGGCCCAGTACAACCTCTATTGACAAAGGATATCTGTGAATCATGAATTGCATCTCCTTAAAGAAAAATGCATATATAGAATGAGAGCATTAGGGCTAAAGAACAGCACGTGTGAAAAAAACTTGGGTATACTAATAGATCACAGACTGAACATGAGTCAACAGTGTGATGCAGCAGCATAAAAGGCAAACACAATTCTGGTATGTATTAACAAAAGCATAGACTACTTTTGGAAATTGTACTGCCGAATTAAGATTTTTTTGTGGACAACTTAACTTTACTGTCTACGAAGAAGATCCTCAAACTGTCTCTAAAACTCTATCAAGACTGTAGCCATTCTATATGGATACCTATTTAGAAAGTGCTGCATCTCTACCAGACGAACCAGTGTTGCCCCTTTTTTTTAATGCTCGCCTCCTTTTTGTCTTCCTACCAGAAACGTTTTGCTGCACTGTGACTTCCGCTGCATGAGCAGCGATCATGCTTAACACTAGAAGTCCCAGGAATTTCGAGCTCCATAGGGTTCCAATGGTAGAAATGTTAAATGATCCCTCTCTGGGACTTCTAGCATTAACTTTACATTTTGTCACAAATTTGAAAGCTCTTTCATTAAATAAGAAGCACAGTCCTTTCTGCATAGACACTGTGCACTGACTGTCATGAACTCCCAGAATTAGCTGGAAAGGGCTAACCTTCTTACCCAATTCTAACAGGTCCCGCCATCCTCAACCATAAAGCGATATCTTTATGGTCCCAAAGAATGCTGGACCACACCGCCTTATGTTGACAAAATTGTTCATCATAGCATAACCAACCCAAACCCCCCTCCACCCTATACACTTCCCCGACAGCATCTATGTAACTGAAAATGTCCCAACAATTCTCAGATACTTTCTATCACACTGGCCAAAATAACAAACGCTTGGAGCCAATTAGTGAAAGTCTAAGGAATTAAGCAGTACTTCGTTTTTTCCTCAACCAGCTTTTTAAATCGTCCTATCCAGATTAACACATTCCAAAGGTAATACTGAAAAAAATTCCACGTACTAACCTTTCTATATTTTATCTCTTACTTCCTGTTTTATATAAGCGCTCAACGGTCTGTCAAAGCACAGATCACACATACACCTCTCCCTTTGCTGAATCATAAACCCGGACCTCTCCCTCTCCTCATCAGCTGTCTGAACTGATAAAGGCACAACATCCCTCACCACATCAGACAATGGAATACCTGAATGCCGCAACCCATGCACTAGATGCTTGACCCCCCTTAATGGAACCATTACTAGCCCCTACTCTCCCTGAATCTAAACCCAAATTTCCCAACCATGCTGCAACCGGCGATACCCTCTTGTGCAGCACCAGAGTCTAATACCACTGCTAATTCCCACAATCCTTGCAATAACATGCACAAACCTCCCCCTTCCCCCCCTGAAAAAAACTTCCAATGTATTCATTTTAGGGGCAGGTAACAAAGGCCTGTAATGAAGAAATTGTAATGTGTCACCTAGCTGCCTTTGTTCTGTGTCCCTAGCAGCTGCTTAACCAGAATCCTGAAGCCGACATCCAACATTCAACCTGGGTCCAGACTGTTTTTCAGCTCTATCAGAGCCCCCTCTATCAGAGGAAGTACTCCATGCGAGCTCAGCCATGTCATGGTTCATGGAAATGGGGCAGGCCGACCACTGCCCGTACCTAGAAGATGGGTCTCCTGACTGAGCATCTGTTAACTGACTGCTGGGGATGGGGCAGACAACTGCTTCCCATACTGTAAAGGTGATCTCCCTAACAGTAGTGGGATGGTCCAGCCCTAACAGCCATCAAAAGGCTGTTGAGGGCTGGACCATCCCACTGCTGCTCACTCCCCACCATCTGCTAAGGGGCTCCTTACTGTGACCCCCAACTTTGATCTAAACGTACCTCATCTCTCTTAGTACTCTGCCAGACAGGTTTCTGAATGTCACGGGGTCCTACTGCTCCTGGTCCCTGTCACCTCACTCATTGCAACTGCTTAGGAGGTGGCAAACTCCTCTCCCCATTGCAGGTCCTTCCAAACAGGTGGAGTCCTCCCAGAATAGGAACGAATGGAGGCAGAAGACCTACTCGCGGCCTGAACTGGAGAGTCCCCGGTGGTGCTCCTAACATGGCTATGGACCCGGGGGGTTTCTTCTGGACTTAAGTCTCCCAGAGGCCTTGTCCTCCTTGACTAGCATCAATCCAGGGGTGGCTGAACTGTTCCATCCCCATTACATCCAGCAGCCTCTGAAGTGATGCTTGCAGCCAGTCTGCTCCTCTGATGTCAGCATCAAATCCACAGAGTCCATTTTTGTAGGATAAAAACAAGGGACTATATAAGCAGGAGACTGTACTCTTAATGGGCTGTCTAAAATGGCTTCTCCCAGTAACAATGACAGTCTTTTAAACCCCTCTTCTTCCCTAATGTCCCTCCCTTTCTGACGTCACCCCATAGACCATTCCTTTCATTTTAATTCTTCCCAGTTACAAATCCCCTCATCGCTTGATTCCCACTTTATGCCTGTCATGTTTTCCTCCCTTTACAGCACACTATGGCCTCTTATCCTTAACTGTGTTAATTATTCACAGAATTTATATATAAGTGATTAATGTAAATATATGTTTGAAAAATACTTTGGTTATTGACCACATACGGTATATTACTGTGATTTTCTCATCATCAATCACTCAATAACATTCCCAAGCTATTGATTCTCTTATATAGAAAAAACTGCAAAAGCAACGTTACTTTTGCATGAGTTGATCTATTTCCAACTAAAAGTAAATATATGCATAACTAGCTGTACTACCCGGCTTCACCCGGGTTAATAACTGTTGTTAACAAAATAGAATGTATCAACATTCCCGGGATAGAATGTATAAATAGAATGTATTAACGCCCGGGATAGTAACTGTCTCTCTGTTTCTCTTCCATTCTCTGTCTGTCTCCCCCTCTGTATATGTGGCGCCCCTGACCTGGTCAGGCACCACTGAGTACTGCACCCATGCTGGGGACAGTACAATACAGGTAATCCAGAAGGCTGACCGGGGTGTGGTACACAGGCGCATAGTGATCAGGTCTCACACATGTACCCATGAGAGGACCCCTGGGGATCCCAGGAGGGGGAAAAGCCTTGACCTTCACTGGAATAGTGGAGGGGGCCAAAAGCCTCCATCTCCTCTCAAGGGGTGTGGTAAGAGAGTCTGGTTGCTAGGTGGCGTAGGCAAGAACAGGAGAGGAGGGGCAGTGAGTCAGTTAGAGCAGAACTCCAGAGGGCTCAGTGAGGAGCAGACCTGTGGGGTTGATGCTGTCTAACAGCGCCCGCGCAGTGGCTACTGACGGGGGAGAACGGTCAACTAGGAGTGCTACCTGAAAGCCAGCTTCAGCTAGAGAGAAAGCACGGAGTGGGAAGTAAGGAGACTGCTAGAGAGCACCAGGCCCAACCGGGCGGCAGATCCCGAAGCGGAGATAGATTCAGCTTTCTTCTGCTAAACCTGCCGGTGTGGGGCTCTCAAAGCCCACACCACAACACCACAAAAGCCGCAGCCACGTAACCGCAGTGAGGGCCCATAGGTCACAGGAGGCAAGCAGCTGGAGTGGCCTGGTCCGGGGAACAAGCAAACGGCAAACAAAAGGGGGAGAGAGGCTGCAGCATCTTCCCTGGGCGACCCCCATAGGGACTCAAAGTCGGGGTCACCCCAAACCACCAAGGGCTAAGGAAGGCGAGTCAGTAGTCACCCTCATAAAGTCAGCCTGAAGGATACCTGGTTCCCATTTGGTTCATCCCAGCTACGCCCGGGCTACTCACCCTGCCATCAAATGTGAGTAAAGCCCTTGAAAGACAGTTCTGCCTGTGTGAGTCATTCTGCGACTTGTGGTACTACAAACCTACACCGGGCCCTGGGGCTTGCCTCACTCTCAGGAGGCTATTCCAACTAACTGCACACACCATCAGCCCCAGGCGACCCTCAACCTGCAGTGGCGGTCCCTACTGACCGCAATACTGAGAGTGGCGTCACGATCAAAACCGAAGATTCCCTACCTGTGACCAGAACCAGCTACGTGGAGTCCCTGAAGGTATGCACCGATACTGCACCTGTGGGGCTTCACATCTGGCGTCACGAACAGGATAAGGACTAGACCTGTCCAGACAGGTGACCATGTGCCTGGGCGGTCCGCTTGAAAAATTGGAAGCGCCGCCATATTGCCACCATGAAAAGCGCGCTGAAAAACAACAGCAGCCCGCGCTGGAAGAAGTTACCGCCCACGAAGAGGTGTGGCTACCCAGAGATCCCCTGCAGAGTTCGGACCTCGCTTGTGAAGAGAGCGGAGGCGTCCAGAGACGTCGGGACAGAAAGGGAGCCAGAAGCCTGCTGCTGGGAGAGGAGCTGCTGAAAGAGGCAGAGCGGAAACTGAACAGCTTGCTACTAGAGGCAACGGCGAGTCCACTGCTGGGAAATTGTGCAGAAGACGGCGCAGAAGAAATGGCGTCTGACCGCAGAAACCCAGAACCGGGCTCCGCTGCCTGGTGGTATCGGGAGCTGGCCCAGTTCTGCGACCGACTGGAGACCCGGGTCGTGGAGCAGATCCGAGAAGAACGCATGGAACTTCTGGAGATGGCTGCCGCGGTTCGGGCCTACGAGGAGAGAGCCGCGCACCGAGTGCCAGACCGGGCGGTGACGACTCAGACCCCGATGCTGCTACCGATGGGTGAGTCCAGTGTTGCCCCTGCCGGCCCGGATGCCCCGACCCCTGCTGCCACGCCCGCGGTCCCTGAAGAGGCGCCCGGTGTGGCGACGCTGAGCCAGGCCGCAGCCATGCCAGGTGCGGCCCGCCAAGCCCAGCCCGCCGCAGCGATGCCCTGCTCGGCCCGCAAAGAACCGGCTGCCACCGCGACCCTCATCCGCGCCGCAGGCGTAACGCTGACCCAGGCCGCCGCCCTGCTAGGCCCGGCCCGCCAAGACCCCACCGCCGCAGCAACGCTCGTCCGCGCCGCAAGTGAGGTGCTGAACCAGGCCGCAGCCCCGCCAGGTGCGGCCCGCCAAGCCCAGACTGCTGCAGCGACGTCCAGCCCAGCCTGCACAGAGCCCCCTGCAACAGCGACGCTGATCCAGGCCGCTGCCATGCCGGGCGCGGCCCGCCAAGACCAGGCCGCCGCCATGCCAGGCGCGGCCCGCCAAGAGATTGCATCACCATTTTCCCCGGCCTGCAAGGCCAGAGCAGACACCGCTCCCCAGTCCAAAGAGGTCCCTGCTAGGAAGACCCTGATAGGAGAGGACCCCGAATACTGGAAGCTGAAGGCTGACCTAGAGGCCCAGTTCCCACAAGAGATGGTGGATCGGTATCTGCTCCCTCCGCATACCCCCAAGGAGATTCAGGCAACCCCTGCAGCCGCGCCAGAGAGTCCACCGCCCAGACCAGCTGAGGAACACTCATCCCCAGCGCTGCCACGACCAGAGTGCAGCGAAGAACTAAGGGGGAGGGGAGGCCAGGAAGCTGAGAAGCTGACTCCAGAGCCACCGGCAGTGGAGCAATACTCAGAGCCGGAGATGTTACCCTATTCCCGTTGGGATGAGGAAGACCTGACACCGTCCGCTGACGAAGATCTGCCTAAAAGTCTCACCTGGGAGCTTGTAAGCTGCACTTCGCAGAACCCAGCCCGCAAGACCAGGCGTCGCAACAGAACAACGCTGTCCCCTGCACCACAGTCTCCAGAGCAGAGAGAAGTCACAGCCAGAGACCTACAGGAGAAAAGGTTACTGAGAAGGTCCAGAGCCCAGGTCAGAGGACCCCTTTGCAGAGGAGTTGTGGAGGACTTTAACTTGAAAAGTGGATATGGATTCATTGTAGCCCCTGGTATCAAAGAAGGGATATTTGTCAACAGAAGAGATGTGAACGCTCATCTGCCTAGAGGACACCCTGGCAGAAACTTAAAGATGGGAAATACAGTACAATTCACTATGCATGAAGGCGAAAGAGGATTGTATGCGCTTGATGTAGCACCATGTCCCAAAGAAGAAAGAAAAGACAGAGATAAAGAAACAGATGCAGCAAAGGAAACAGATGAAGATCAAGAAAGAAAAGACAAGGAACCTACAGATGAAACTACCTCAGACGACGACAAAGAGCAAGAAAGCAGCAGGTGCCGCAGCCCAACAGGCCAAAGCCCTGGTGAAATGGAGGAGTAAAGTAAAGAAAGAAGTTACCAGTTAAAGTTTTGAAAAAGTTTGTTTTGCAACGTTCTCAAGTTCAAGTAATGTGCCCACAAAAACTATTGTGAGAAAAACCATAAACCTTAAGGCTATGAACTGGCTATAGCCACAAACTCTCGCAGTGTAAATAGTTACACCAGAGGGCACCACCAGAGTCAGCCTGTTTAGGGGCTTGGCTCGTCTGCAACCAGGGAGCCCGTCCGTATATAGGGCCTTGGCTTACCTGCAACCAGAGAGCATGCCTGTTTATGGGGCCTGGCTCTCCACCACAAAGAGGGTACCTGGTCAGCACCAACTGTGGAGGCCGCCTCTACATCCTGCCAGAAGAGGCTGAAGGCGCGGATCCACCAGGCCAGGTATACCCTGAAAACCACCAGCCCATGGAAGCCGCCTCTACATCCTGCCAGAAGTGGCTGAAGTCGCGGCCAACGTGAAAGGGTTTTGGGTGGGTTAACGGACTTGTGGGTGGAGGGTGGTGATGTATGGTACCTGGTGCTTTTAAAAATGTTTTACATGTTTTAATGTTTTATGCATTTTAAAATGTTGTCTTGCAGCCCGAGGACGTGCTGGTGATAACTAAGGGGGAATGTGGCGCCCCTGACCTGGTCAGGCACCACTGAGTACTGCACCCATGCTGGGGACAGTACAATACAGGTAATCCAGAAGGCTGACCGGGGTGTGGTACACAGGCGCATAGTGATCAGGTCTCACACATGTACCCATGAGAGGACCCCTGGGGATCCCAGGAGGGGGAAAAGCCTTGACCTTCACTGGAATAGTGGAGGGGGCCAAAAGCCTCCATCTCCTCTCAAGGGGTGTGGTAAGAGAGTCTGGTTGCTAGGTGGCGTAGGCAAGAACAGGAGAGGAGGGGCAGTGAGTCAGTTAGAGCAGAACTCCAGAGGGCTCAGTGAGGAGCAGACCTGTGGGGTTGATGCTGTCTAACAGCGCCCGCGCAGTGGCTACTGACGGGGGAGAACGGTCAACTAGGAGTGCTACCTGAAAGCCAGCTTCAGCTAGAGAGAAAGCACGGAGTGGGAAGTAAGGAGACTGCTAGAGAGCACCAGGCCCAACCGGGCGGCAGATCCCGAAGCGGAGATAGATTCAGCTTTCTTCTGCTAAACCTGCCGGTGTGGGGCTCTCAAAGCCCACACCACAACACCACAAAAGCCGCAGCCACGTAACCGCAGTGAGGGCCCATAGGTCACAGGAGGCAAGCAGCTGGAGTGGCCTGGTCCGGGGAACAAGCAAACGGCAAACAAAAGGGGGAGAGAGGCTGCAGCATCTTCCCTGGGCGACCCCCATAGGGACTCAAAGTCGGGATCACCCCAAACCACCAAGGGCTAAGGAAGGCGAGTCAGTAGTCACCCTCATAAAGTCAGCCTGAAGGATACCTGGTTCCCATTTGGTTCATCCCAGCTACGCCCGGGCTACTCACCCTGCCATCAAATGTGAGTAAAGCCCTTGAAAGACAGTTCTGCCTGTGTGAGTCATTCTGCGACTTGTGGTACTACAAACCTACACCGGGCCCTGGGGCTTGCCTCACTCTCAGGAGGCTATTCCAACTAACTGCACACACCATCAGCCCCAGGCGACCCTCAACCTGCAGTGGCGGTCCCTACTGACCGCAATACTGAGAGTGGCGTCACGATCAAAACCGAAGATTCCCTACCTGTGACCAGAACCAGCTACGTGGAGTCCCTGAAGGTATGCACCGATACTGCACCTGTGGGGCTTCACATATATATCTCTCTGTCTCTCTCTCTCTCTCTCTTTGTCTATCTGTCTCTTTCCCTGTCTGTCTCTGACTGTCTCTGTCTCTTTCTCCGTCAGTCTCAATCTCTTTCCCTGTCTGTCTATCTATCTCTGTCACTTTCCCTGTCTTTCTCTTTCCCTGTCTGTCTCTTTCCCTCTCTTTCCCTGTCTGTCTCTTTCCCTCTCTTTCCCTGTCTGTCTCTTTCACTCTCTTTCCCTGTCTGTCTCTTTCCCTGTGTCTTTCCCTGTGTCTGTCTCTTTGTCTGTCTCTTTACCTGTCTTTGTCTGTCTCTTACCCTGTCTCTCTCTTTCCCTCTCTTTCCCTGTCTGTCTGTTTCCCTGTGTCTGTCTCTTTACCTGTCTGTGTCTGTCTCTTAACCTGTCTCTCTCTTTCCCTCTCTTTCCCTGTCTGTCTCTTTCCCTGTCAGTCTGTCTCTTTGTCTGTGTCTGTCTCTTTGTTTCTGTCTCTTACCCTGTCTATGTCTGTTTCTTACCCTGTCTGTCTGCCTATTTCCCTGTCTGTGTCTGTCTCTTTCCCTGGCTGCATTGTGACACGCCAACATACTATATAAGGGCGTGGCTGCACATTCTTCTGAAGTTCTGGCTGCACTGTGGCTCCCAGCTCCATTCGCTTTAATGGAGGCAGGTTTTTTGGCGAATAACTGTAAAGCGCGGGGTTAAAATTTCCCCTTAAAACATAGCCTATGACACTCTCGGGGTCCAGACGTGTGAGTGTGCAAAATTTTGTGGCTGTAGCTGCGATGGTGCAGATGCCAATCCCGGACATACACACACATACACACACACACACACACACACATATACACACACACACACACACACACATTCAGCTTTATATATTAGAGAGGAAAGCAGATTAATTAAATTGCATTAGATAAATGTGGACTGAATCCACCATTTTGGACAAGTTGGACAACAATCTAATGCCTTATCAGAGTCAGTCTCTTAGATCCTTGGTGTAAAACATAGAACTCTTTTCTTTCTTAAACGCAAACAAAAATACATCTTATAGGGTATGTCCACAGAACAGCTTTTTTTTGCTGAAAAACTTTGCAGCTAATTTGTAAATATTTGTAAGGAAATTCATAGTGGGAAATCTGAACTAAATATTGCGAATCAGCATAGGAAGCAGCACAACAGCTGAGCTCCATGGTCTAAATTTCATTTTAACTTTCTTTTTTATAGGGAATGGTCTCCTCTGCCATTCAACCCAGCAGCATTGATACCTGTATGCCCAAATTCCCTCCCTAACCAGCACTGTATAATGCTGTAAATGTTTAAAAATCTACTTATAAACCTTGCTTTCATCATGCCAATTAGGGCCTGTGACTAATCGCAGGGATGTTAGTTCTCCAAACCAATTAGCCTCTGTCTGTGTTATCAAGCCCCTGTTGGCATGATAACATCAAGTAGACAAGCTGGCACCTCCGCCAGCTCCTGGAAATCTCGCGCATGCATGGCCATGTGAATGCACTTCACACCTTCATTAGGCGCACTTCGCATTACCGGAAGTACAGAAGATGGGTATGTGAGCCGTCTTCTGAACTTCCTGTCTTGAGTAATGCATTAGTAAGCCCAATGAATCCAAGAAACGTCCACCCCGCTTCTGAAGCACAGTGATGCGGCTGATTTCCATTAACTGATAGTAAGGTCGGCTTATGGAAATCATGTTATCATGCCCACAGGGGTTTGATAACATGGAAAGAGGGCCGACTAGTCAGCGGAACTAATACACCTACAACTAGTCACAGGTCTAATCAGCATAGGGAAAGTGAGGTTATCAAGTCATTTTTTTTTAACACAAAAACCAAAGGAAAATACTCCTAAAATAATGTTTATTAAAGTTTAAATATTAAAAATGCTCAAAAATACAGAGCATAATAACTCTTATATTATCAAAAAAGTAGTTAACTGGTCACGTGAAGTGAGTGAAAGGACAAGAAGGGTACGGAACCAGCTAGTGAGGGAAAGGGCAATCGTTATGTCAACATTAATATATCCACACTCCACACTCTAGATACAGTGCCCATGGTATACTGGAATGCAAAGCTTAGTCTGCTTTGTCTCCTTATTTAAGGAGAAGTTGTACTATGGTTACTAATTTTTCTGGGTAACCACCTTTATAATGACCTATTGACTATTTGCACTTCCATTCTTGGTGGTGGGTATTCTGCGACTTGCGGGTTAAAGGGACAGCTTAGGGACAGCCGACGAGGAGCGGGGGGTACCCAATACCTTAAGGTGCACCTCCGCTGGTAGGTAGCTATAAGGGAGGGAGAGACCATCCCCCAGATATCCCTAAGGACAATCGGCTAGGCATATTTTCCATTTAAAGAGATGGAGCCATGCTACATAGGGCTCATATATTAATGTTGACATAACGATTGCCCTTTCCCTCACTAGCTGGTTCCGTACCCTTCTTGTCCTTTCACTCACTTCACGTGACCAGTTAACTACTTTTTTGATAATATAAGAGTTATTATGCTCTGTATTTTTGAGCATTTTTAATATTTAAACTTTAATAAACATTATTTTAGGAGTATTTTCCTTTGGTTTTTGTGCATGAACACTCCTATTCTCATTTTGTTTGGTTGTAAAATCATTTTTTTTTAAACATTCATATTAGTAAATAGCATTATACAGTACAGTGCTGGTTAGGGAGGGAATTTTGGCATACAGGTATCAATGCTCCTGGAATGGAGGGCATAGAAAACTTGACAGGTTCTCTTCAATTCTAATCCACATTATGGCCTAGTAAAAAACTAATCAGGAAAGAAAATCAGCATTTCTGGCCTGTGTAGACATACAGTAAGGAAAATAAGTACTTGATACAATGCCGATTTTTCAGGTTTTCCCACCTATGTATGGAGAGGTCTGTAATTTTTATCTTAGGTACACTTTAACTGTGACAGACAGAGTCCAGAGTTTATTTTTTAGAAAATCACATTGTATGATTTCTAAATAATTATTTTGCATTTTAATACAGAAAAGTATTTGATCACTTACCAACCAGGAAGAATTTTGGCTCTCACAGACCTGTTATTTTGTCTTTAAGAAGCTCTCCTATTATCACTTGGTGTGACACGGTAACCTGGAATAGGGGCCTACACTAGCCATCAGGCGAGGAACCATAAGCTGTCCCTTATTCTAGAGGTACGCCTGAAGCTGAGGAGGTCTGGACCGCCGGCGTAGCCCTGACTCCTAATCAGCCCTGGTCTAATACCCCTTCTCTCCCACCCTCAGGGAGGGCCGGGATAGTAGTGATGAATTCCACAAAAAGAAACAGGGGAAGACCAAAGCACAAACTAACTGCAAGCACAAACAAGGGTAAACACAATATGTGCTAATGTAGAAATAAAGTACAGGGAGGAAATTATCAAATAATGAGAATATTTCCACAGCACATCAAATAGCACTCAGCAGTTCATCAAAAGCTGGCTCACAACACACAATGACCGATATCTCTTAGAACTATAATCGGCATGGAGAAAAAGGTTCCACCATCTTTTAAAGGGCAGAGACAGCTGTGCTAGACCATCAGTAACCTGTGACCCCAGCAGCAATTCACAGGGTAGCAGGAATAAACTCCTGCAAGATCAATCACCAGTGAGCACAAAAAAGGTCGAGGCCTAGCTCAGAGCAGCTCAAAAGCACCAGGTGGCGTGTCAGACTCTGCAGTGTGAACAGGGTTTGAAGTCACCATTACACCTGGTGAGTATGGAGCAGAACACTGTCTGACACCTACTCTGCACTCGTTACCTGTATTAATTGCATCTGTTTGACCCCATTACCTGTATAAAATACACAAGTCCACATACTCAATGAATCACACTCCAACCTCTCCACCATGGCCAAGACCAAAGAGCTGTCAGAGATAGAAGGGGAACATGGCGGCGAGAAAGTATAAGACTAAGTGAACTTAGTTTAGAAACAGCACTCCAGCACTGAAATAAGAAAAAGCACTGGAGTGGAGTGGTGCTTTAAGTGAGTATTACTTTTGTGACTGGCAATACATGATAGGTGGATACTACATTTGTGGTTGGCACCATCTATTAGGTGGTTATTACTTTTGTGATTAACACTGTATATTAGGTTTGCATTACTTTTGTCGCTAACCCTGTATATTAGGTGGGTTTTACTTTTGTGGTAGTCACTGCTATGTGACTAGTGTTGGCACTACAGTGACACAGTTTTGTCTTACACAAGCTGCAAGGTTATGCCAACCGCACATGTAATACAAATACATTGCAATCAAATTAACAATAAAGATCATTCAGGAACAGTGTCAGCATATGGCAAACTGATCCAGGTGCTGACGTCCACTGTGTCTGGGTATAAGAACAAAGGCTTATTTGGATACATTTTCTTATTCATTTGTAATACATAATGTATGTATTTTAATCACTACTGATCTAGTTTTATATGCTTTATTCTCTGCTGGTATACATTTATGTGTTGGCTGTTTACTGCTGGTAAACTTATAATCATTAATTTATTTGATTCACTGTTGGCATATACTGTATATATGTATATGGTTTATTTACAGCTTTGGGGGGGCCATTTCAATTTGCATCTCAAGAAACAGTAAATATACATAGAATTGGTGACAGACAGGCAGACAAATAGCTATATAAAGACAGAGAGCTACAGACAGTCACAGAGAGATAGATAGATAGATAGATAGATAGATAGATAACCACAGACAGACAGATAGCAACAGACAGGTAGAAAGCTACAGTGGGATACCCTGAGGAGAATCATATTTACTAGAATCCAGACATTTGCGTCGCTCCCAGGTCCTCCTGCGATTCAAAGTGGTCTCTCCCAGCAGGTCATTGTGTTCTGCACAGTGGTCCTCCCCCAAAGCATGATGTTGCCACCCCCATGCTTCACAGTAGGTATGGTGTTATCTGGATGCAACTCAGCATTCTGTCTCTTCCAAACACAACCAGTTGTGTTTCTACCAAACAGTTCTACTTTGGTTTCCTCAGACCATATGACATTCTCCCAATACTCTTCTGGATAATCCAGACGCTCTCTAGCAAACTTCAGACGGGCCTAGACATGTACTGGTTTAAGCAGGATAACACGTCTGGCACTATAGGATTTGAGTCCCTGGCGGCATAGTGTGTTACTGATGGAAGCCTTTGTTATGGTCCCAGCTCTATGCAGGTCATTCACTAGGTCCCCCCGTGTGGTTGTGGGATTTTTGCTCACCGTTCTTGTGTCATTGTGACCCCACGGGGAGAGATCTTGCGTGGAGCCCCAGATGAAAGGAAATTATCAGTGGTCTTGTATGTCTTCCATTTTCTTATTATTGCTCCTACAGTTGATTTCATTACACCAAGCTGCTTGCCTATTGCAGATTTAGTCTTCCAAGCCTGGTGTCAAGGCTACAAATTTGTTTCTGGTGTCCTTTGACAGCTCTTTGGTCTTCACCATAGTGGAGTTTGGAGTGTAACTGTTTGAGGTTGTGGACAGGTGTATTTTATACTGATAACAAGTTTAAATAGGGGCCATTACTACAGGTAATGAGTGGAGGACAGAGGATTCTCTTAAAGACGAAGTTACAGGTCTGTGAGAGCCAGAAATCTTGCATGTTTTTAGGTGACTAAACACTTATTTTCCACCATAATTTGCAAAAAAAAAAAATCTTGCCAAATCAGACAAGGTGATTTTCTGGATTTGTTTTCTCATTTTGTCTCTCATAGTTGTGGTCTAGCTATGATGTCAATTACAGGCCTCTCATCTTTTTAAGTGGGAGAACTTGCACAAATGGTGCTTACAATACTTTTTTTTCCCCACTGAAGCTATAGATAGATAGATAGATAGATAGATAGATAGATAACTAGATAACAACAGACAGATAATTAGATACCAACAGACATATAGCTACAGATAGATAGCTTCAGACAGATAGCTACAGACAGATAGATATAGATAGCTACAGACAGATGGATAGAGACAGACAGCAAGATAGCTTGCGACAGATAGATAGATAGATAGATAGATAGATACAGATAACTAGAAACAGAAATTCAGATAGATAGTAACAGACACCCAGAAAATGACAGACAAACAGATAGCTATAGATAGATAGATAGACAGAGAGATAGCTACAGAAAAACAAATAGGTACCTTGTGCCCAGAAAATGCGCTAGGGTTTATTTTGGGGGAAGCACGATTTGGGGATTTGTTCCCATACAAAAAAGGCAGGCATCTCTGAGCTGAGGAGAATCATATTTACTAGAATCCAGACACTTGCGTTGCTCCCAGGTCCTCCTGTGATTCAAGGCGATCTCTCCCAGCAGGTCCTTGTGTTCCACAGTGGTTTTCCCCTGCGTCCAGCACACACACATGTACACACTCATCAGGTCACAGGAACATCATACATAAATACATACACACACACAGAAAGAACCTGTGGTAGAACGCATTAAGGATCTGTCGTGGGCGGAGGGGTTCTGGGAACGCCGCTCGCCTTGGGGAATCGCTGGTCTCGGACCCGGGGACTCGAGCAGCGCCTCCTCGCCCACGAGTGAAAAGAGGAGGTTTGGTGGTGGGATGTCGGTTGTGACGCCACCCACGGGTTGTGGGGATGGTGGGCACCACCGCTGCTGGTGATGGGGGATCCCGTGAGCGATGGCGGAGAGCAGCTTAAGGTGTTGGCCCCTCCATGGGTAGGGGCTGTTGGTCCCGGGGCCCCGGTTGGGGAGTAGGGAGGAGGGGATAGGTGCAGGTGCCAATGCGGGGAGGCAGCGTGGATGCGGGGCAGCGTTACGGTGCAGCGCGGTGCCGGATGGCACTGGTGTACTCACTCAGGTAGTCAATAACAGAGTCTCTGGTAAACCAAATGGCTGGATGGATGGGGCCCGCAGTCGGCTGCGGTATCTTCACTCTCCCCGGACGGGTTGATGGTGGCTGTCGTTCCCTACACCTATGTGTATGTGTTTGACCCCTATGGATTCTCACGGGTGGTCCGCTCCCCGGCCCGTTTTGCCCGCAGGCGCTGGCCTTTGGATCACTGGCCATTGGCGGTGGCTCTTATCCAGACGGATTGGGCTGTTGCCTTCTGATGGAACTTGGTTGGGTATGAACCCCTGAGGTCCAGACCACAATCAGAGAATTTGACCGTTATGGCGGCTTCAGAGCCTAGTCGGGGTCTGAGTATCCTGCCTTGGTGCTTGGCTTTAATCCGCTCCCCGGTTCGGGCTCCGACCCAGACACACACAGTCTCTCCTGCTCTCTCTCTACCTCCTCTCCACTTCACCTCCAAAGCTCCTCTCCAAACTACAACTGACTACTTTTCCCGCCTCCAGGCCTGTGAACTCCTCAGTGGGTGGGGCCAACCACCTGGCTCCACCCCACCTGGTGTGGACATCGGACCCTGGAGGGGGCAACAAGGGTTTTGTTTGACGGGTGTTCCTGACCAGGGGAGGGTGTGTGTGTGTGTGTGTGTATGTGATGTTATTCTGTGACCCCTGGGGTCCAGTGCATCACAGATCTGTAGTGGAATGCATCGATCTGTTTCACTGCAGGTGCTCAATGCATTCCACCATAGGTCCTTGCGTTCCACTGTGTCCCAGGTCATCAGAGCAGTACAGTATCACTGGATATGTGTGTGCGTGTGTGTTTTCCACTGTTGGTCCTCAGCATCCCATTCGGGGTCTGGTGAGTATGATTACGGTGTCTCTATTCTTTCTTTTGTAGGTGTCTGCTTTCTTTAATGAAGTGTCCTGCAGTATTCTTTCACTTTTTAGCTGCATGTGTAGGGAATATTAGGGTTAGACCTACCCCTGCATTAGTAGCCAGCACACTGATGGTCTATGTATAATGTGTAAAATGTAAGTGTAATATATAATGTGCATATGAATTGTACAAAAAGACACCCGGTGGCAGTGTGGTAGCATGGCTGTCCTGGCACCTGGGTGAGCATAGAAAGAGTTAAGGAAGAGAGCAGCATGTATTAAAGGGTGAGATAGGAAGTAGACAGGAGAAGAGTCCCTGAGAAGATGTACGAGTAACAACCCCATCATGAAGATTCTGATCCTATGGATCGCCCCTGCAGCCTTGACATGCAGAATCTGGTCTGGATTGGTAAAACACGTCCCCTTAGGAGAGGGGTTTAGTCCAATGGTCAGGGGTCTGGCGTCCCTTTCATCTGGTTAGTAATACTCAAAGAATTCCTCGCTGACTGAAAGGTCAGTGCGCCCTCAGGTAGAAGGGTATGGCTGGATGGCCTGAGCACAGATAGGAGAGCCCTGTTGGCTGCGATCCTTCTTACATAATAGCGTCCCCTGTGGGTGGAGTGAAGTGGCCCAATGGACTTCATGACCCAGTTTGTGCCAGTGTAAAGTGTAGTGATGGAAGAAGAGGCCTAGAGGTGACAGAAAGTACCCAGGTGCCAGAGAATCGGACTGCTGCTAAATTATGTATGAGAGGAAAAGATGGGAGGAACCCATATGGGAAGAGTACTGGTGCGGGCAAAGCGCAGACCGAGATGATGTGAAGATGATGGAAAATAAAGTTGGCTTGTTTTGAGAAAAGAAACTTTGACTGGACTTTACTGCCTGCGAATGTGAATGTGCTGTCGCCTGAAACTGAAACGGAGTCCTCCTGTGTGTGGTGCGGCAACGGGGAAGCAAGAGGTTAACAACAGGCTTTGTTGTGACCTGTTGTTCCCCCTGCACGCACGTCTACAATCACTGCCTGCTCCGTGCCCTCCGCCACACATGGACATTTCAGTAATTAACCACAATTAGGGCTTATTTTTGGTGTAGGGCTTACATTTAAGTCTTATGCCGGTGTCACATGGTACGATATATCGGGCGACGTGTCGTCGGTGTCACGTCGTTAGTGATGCACATCCGGCATCTTTAGACATATCGTACCGTGTGACACCTCCGAACGACTGTGAACGAGCAAAAATACTCACCTTATCGTTGTTCGTTGACACGTCGTTCATTTTCAAAATGTCAGTCCTCCTTCTGTGCGCCGGTTGTTCGTCGTTCCCGAGGCAGCACACATCGCATCGTGTGACACCTCGGGAACGACAAACACAGCTTACCTGCATCCCGCCGGCTAGGTGGAAGGAAGGAGGTGGGCGGGATGATACGTCCTGCTCATCTCTGCCCCTCCGCTTCTATTGCCCGGTTGCTGTGTGACGTCGCTGTGACGCCAAACGTCCTTCCCCCTTCAGGAAGAGGATGTTTGCCGTCCACAGCGACGTTTTCCGGGAGGTAAGTATGTGTGACAGGGGTTAACGACTTTGTGCGCCACGGGCAACTAATTGCAATATACTAATATACAAACAGACAAACATAGCTACAGACAGACAGGATATAATTTTTAAATATGTTTTCTGCTGTATTTCAGAATTTTTGGAAATCATGTAAGTGCATCTGTGATAGACAACTGTAAATAAATAATTCAGTAACAACTGGAAACAGGAAATAGAATGTCTGCTTTCATAGGGAAATGCTTTTCTTCCACTTGGAAGGAGACCTGATACATCAGTACATCTGCCTTTTTGGTTTCAGAGAAGCTCCCATCAGCTGTGCACATGCTTGATTTATTTCATTTTAGTTTATGTTTTTCAGCTACGAGGCATAACCTCTTTCCTGTTTTTATTTTTAGTCTTTGATTGGTTAAGACGTCTATAAGGCATTGCGGTGCCATTTTTTTCTGGCAGGGATGGAGTTAAATAAATGTCAAGGCATTTTGAGTATTTTCGCCAGTAACCATGAGATTCAATTTCAGCTTATTTGAGTTAAATGGTTACAGCTTAAAATCGCATAGACTGCAGTGAATGCATTCAGCTGTTGTGATTGCAGCCTGAGCATATTTGGTCTGAAGGCTTTCTATCTAACCTGCTTATAATAACATCTTGCAAAACAACAGTGGAAACTGGATGCATTTAATAAAAAGTAAAACATCAACCGCAGAATTGAAGCTGGGCGATTTTACATTTTTTTTATTTGTATTAAGCCCTAAAGGCAGTGTCAAAGCAGCTTTAGTTATCATCGTGCGATCTATATGCCTCAAGACCAACCTTTTATATAACATCAAACAGCTGCACTGATCGATTGATTCCGTCATGGAGGTTTGGGATTAATGCAAGCAGCTTGGAGAGATTGAGAAAGCAGGGTAAGTAGTGCAAGTAAGACAGTTCAGTGAGCCAAGAACATGGAAAGGTTAGATAAGCAAATGTTCATGAAGAAATCTAGATGCTCCATTCATAATCTACCCCTTAGGAACCATCTTCAAAATATATTAACAGTCAATTTAATGCAAGTGTGGGTATTAAAAAGGGGGTAAAAGCCATCACAAATTTACTTCTAATGTTCTAAATGGGTAATGATAATAACCTGTATTAAATTTCAGTGCTTTATATATACTACTTACCAGAGGGGTTCAAAAGTCAGATATTTTGGGATGTTTTGCCAGGCCTTTACTGCAGCTGACTTCAGTTGTTACTTGTTTGTGGGCCTTTCTTTCTTAAAGGATATATTCGGGACTTTAAAAAAAAAGTGCTTAAGGTTTTTCCTATATAAACTAAAACCAGTGCTATACTGGCACTATCAGGCTGATTCTATACATTCCTTTAGTCGTCAGATTGGACGTATAGGTTTTGAAATACAGGCAAATAGAGTTACAGAAATGCACACCTTTTTGTTTGGCAGCAGCTGCCGAATAGCTAATATGTGGGTCAGGTTTGCTATCTATTCCCGCCCCGTCTGCTGCCTGGCTTCCGTAGATGCTAAACCATATGTACTGCATTTCTAACGTGCCCCTATCATGTGACAGAAATGACTCATACCTGGAAGGAGCCCATATAGTCTAGCATCTACAGAGGCCAGGCAGCAGACAGGGGCGGGAATAGATAGCAAACCTGACCCACATATTGGCTATTCGGCAGCTACTGGCAATCAAAGAATAGTGCATTTCTGTAACTTTACTTGCCTGTATTTCAAAAACTATACATCCAAACTGACAACTAAAGATATGTATAGAATCAGCCTGATAGTGCAAGTATAGCACCGACTTTAGGACACTGTGTGGATGACATAGGATGCGTCATCTGCATGGAGCAAGAAGGAGGACGGCAATCTCAAGGATAGAGGAGGCACCAGGTCAAAACCAGCGACACCCATCAAATCAGACAACCTCGCAGGTAGCTTATCTACCAAAAATGTAAATGCGGTGAATGTAGAGTTGTCAATTGCGTTATATAGCCAGAGACAGAATTGTTGTCTTAAGTACAAGTGTATCTCAATCAATTAGAATATAATCAAAAAGTTAATTTATTTCAGTAATTCAGTGCAAAGAGGGAAACACATATATTATATAAAGTCATTACAGAGTAATTTATTTTAAGTGCTTATTTCTGTTAATGTTAATGATTATGGCTTACAGCCAATGAAAACTCAAAAGTAATTATTTCAGAAAGTTGGAATAATTACCACAAAGCAACTGCAAAGGCTTCCTAAGCATTTAAAATGGTGCCTTAGTCTTGTTCAGTAGGCTACACAATCATGGGGAAGACTGCTGACTTGACAAATATCCAAAAGGCAGTCACTGAAACACTCCATAAGGAGGGTAAGCCAGAAAAGGTCATTGCTAAAGAAACTGTCTGTTCACAGAGTGCTGTATACAAGCATATTAATGGTACATTGAGTGGAAGGAAAAAGTGTGGTAGAAAAAGGTGCACAAGCAACTGGGTTAACCACAGCCTTGATAGGATTATTAAGAAAAGGACATTTAAAAATATGGGGGAGATTCACAAGGAGTGGACTGCTGCTGGAGTCAGTGCTTTACAAGCCACCACACACTAAAGTATCCAGAACATGGGCTATAACTGTTGAATTCCTTGTGTGAAGCCACTCATGACCAATAGACACTGCCAGAAATGTCTTACTTGGGCCAAGGAGAAAAAGAACTAGACTGTGGCTCACTGGTCCAATATGTTGTTTTCAGATGAAAGTAAATTTTGCATTTTATTTGGAAATCAAGGTCCCAGAGTCTGGAGGAAGAGTGGAGAGGCCACAATCCAAGCTGCTTGAGGTCTAGTGTGAAGTTTCCACAATCAATGATGGTTTAGGGAGCCATGTCATCCACTGCTGTAGGGCCACTGTGTTTTATCAAGACCAATGTCTGCACAGCCGGCTACTAGGAAACTTTAGAGCACTTCATGATTTTCTCCACTGACAAGCTTTTTGGAGATGGAAATTTCATGTTCCAGCAGGACTTGGCACCTGTCCACACTGCCAAAAGTATCAATAACTGGTTTAATAACCACAGTATCACTGTGCTTCACTGGCCAGCAAATGTGCCTGACCTAAACCCCATAGAGAATCTATGTGGTATTGTCAAGAAGAAGATGAGAGACACCAGACCCAACAATGCAGACGAGCTGAAGGCTGTTATCAAAGCAACCTGGGCTTCCATAACACCTCAGCAGTGCCACAGGCTGATCGTCTCCATATCACGCCACATTGATGCAATAATTCTTGCAAAAAGAGCCTGGACCAAGTATTGAGTGCATTTACTGTACAGACTTTTCAGTAGGCCAACGTTTCTGAGTTTAAAATCACTTTTTCAGTTGTTCTTATATAATATAATGACTTTTAGGTTTTCATTGGCTGTCAGCCATAATCATCAACATTAACAGAAATAAACACTTGAAATAGATCACTCTGTTTGTAATGACTCTATATAATATGTTTCCCTTTTTGTATTGAATTACTGAATAAATTAACTTTTTGATGATATTCTAATTTATTGAGATGCATTTGTATAGGAAATGCATGTTCAATAGGTTTAACATCTGGTGATTGACTCGGCCATTGCAGAATATTCCACTACTTTGACTAAAAAAACTCCTCAGTTGCTCTTGCAGTTTGTTTTGGGTCATTGTCCATCTGTACTATGAAGCGCCATGCAATCAACCTTGCTGTATTTGGTTGAATCTGAGAAGAAAGTATAACGCTGTACACTTCACAATTCATCCAGTTGCTTCAGACTTCAGTCACATTAATAAACACTAGTGACTTAAGGCCGCTTTACACACAACGACATCGCTAACGCGATGTCGTTGGGGTCACGGAATTCGTGACGCACATCTGGCCTCTTTAGTGACGTCGTTGCATGTGACACGTACGAGCGACCGCTAACGAGCAAAAATACTCACCTTATCGTTGCTCGTTGACACGCTGTCCAGTTCCCAAATATCATTGCTGTTGCAGGACGCAGGTTGTTCGTCGTTCCTGCGGCAGCACACATCGCGATGTTTGACATTGCAGAAACTAGGAACCTCACCTTACCTGCGGCCGCCGGCAATCAGGAAGGAAAGAGGTGGGCGGGAAGTTACGTCCCGCTCATCTCCGCCCCTACGCTTCTATTGGGTGGCCGCTTAGTGACATCTCTGTGATGCCGAACGAACCGCCCCCTTAGACAGGAGGCAGTTCACCGATCACAGCGACGTCGCTAGGCAGTTAAGTAGTGTGACGGGTCCGAGCGATGTTGTGCGCCACGGGCAGCGATTTGCTCATGACGCACAAATGATGGGGGCAAATACGCACACTAGCGATCTCGCTACCGAGATCACAGCGTGTAAAGCGGCCTTTAATGCCATTGGAAGCCATAAATGTCTATCCATCACCCTGCCTCCACCATGTTTTACAGAAGACGTAGTGTGCTTTGGATCGTAAGCTGTTCCAAACCTCTTCCATAGTTTCTTCTTCCCATCATTCTGGTACAAGTTAATCTTAGTTTCATCTGTCCAAAGAATGCTTTTCTAGAACTGCCCTGGCTTCTTTAGATGTTTATTTTTGGCAAATTCTAATGTGGCCTTTCTATTTGTAAGACTGATTAACCCTACTTGACCTTGGACACATATATGTACAAGGTCGCTTTCCCCAATTACCGCAAGGCTACGGCTTTGAGCCCGAGGTAATCTCCGCACATGTCAGCTGATCTAATCAGCAGACATGTGCAGCTACCAGGAACAAGTAGATCAGAGATCTCCCCAGGCCTGTTAACCACTTAGATTATGCAGTCAAAATTTGACAATGCAATTTAAATGGCTGCGGCGAGGATCGCGCTGTTCCTCACCGCTATCGGCGGTCCTGTAACACTATCATGGGGCACCATGGTAGTGCCAAAATCTTGGGTGACTTAAGCGATGAACAAGGCGAGCGGTTTCATTAGGACACTAAAGTAATAAAACACCACTACCAGGGTTTTTGGAGTGATCCAATGATGGCAGATTACTGTTGGATGTTATATAGGGACAACCCTGAAAAATCGCATCAACGACAGTCTAATGTCAAGCACTTAAAATTTTGCTCATATTTTAGTTTCTATTTTGCATGTGAAATTATTTTGGTTCAATAAAAACTGTTTTGTAAGGTGAAGCATTTTTTCTGATATGTAGATTACTCTTTTCTTAATGTCACCAGTGTATTTCCTTTACCCCATAATAATGATGCTGCTCCATGGAAACTATATGTGCTACAGAAAACAAAAAATTTACTTTAGCCCCAAATTTTTCATTTTTACAAGGGTAACGAGAAAATTTGCCATTATTAAGTTTATTGTGCCATTTCATTTTTTTACCCCGATACCCAAAGTGTGGTGGAAATCTACAGTTTTGGCGCATGGCAGGGCTCGGAAGGGAAGGCGTGTGATTTGAATTTTAAAGTGCACAATTGTCTGGAATCGTTAGTGGACGCCATGTTGCGGTTAGAGAGCCCCTGATGTACCTAAACAGCGGAACCCCCTACAAGTGACCCCATTTTGGAAACTAAACCTCTCAAGCAATTTATCAAGATGTTGGTCAGCACTTGAAACCCCAGGTGCTTCACAGAATTTTATAATGTTGAACAGTGAAGATTAAAAAATATATTTTTACCACAAAAATGATGCTTTAACCATTATTACTAGTATAACAAGAAAAAATACACCACACAGTTTGTTGTGCAATTTCTCCTTAGTATTTCAATGTGGTGGAAAATTACTGCTTGGGTGCACGGCAGGGCTCATAAAGTGTAAGAGCACCATTTGACTTTTGAATCCCAAATTGGCTGAAATTGTTAGCGGACACCCAATCATGTTTAAAGAGCCCTTGAGAGCACCATACAGTTTGATGTGCAATTTCGCCTGAGTTCGTTAATACCCCATATGTTGTTGAAAAATACGTTTGAGGCACAGTACAAAGTAATGAAGAGAAGGTGCACCATATTTGAGTTCAGATTAAGTTGGAATGGTTTGCGGGTGCCATGTCATATTGGCAGAGCTATTGAGGTACCAGAATACCTGAAATCACTTACAAGTTGCCCCATTTTACAAACAACACCCTTCAATGAATTCATCTAGGGGTGCAGTGAGCATATTGACAATACAGGTGTGTCACAAAATTTTAAACTATTGGACAGTGAAAAAAAAAAAATGTTACCACTAAAATGTTGTTTTAACCCCAGATTTCCAATTTTCAGAAGGAGAATAGGTAACATGTGCCTGTACAGTACTGTTTGGCTGCACCACAGGGCTCAGGAGGGAACAGAGCCATTTGATTTTTGGAGCACAGATTTTTCTAGAATAGATTGCGGACTCCATTTTCAGAACCCTGCGAGTGCCAAAACAGCAGAATACCCCTCAATTGACCACATTTTGGAAATTACATCCATCTAGGAGTTCACCTACTGACATGGTGATGATTTAGTCTCTAAAAAAAAGAAGTCAAACTCAGTGAATGTTGCAGAATTAAACATTGCAAATAAGCCATTGCAGTGTCCAGTACATTTTATGAGACAATTTCTCAATGATTGAGCCATGAGGTAAATACTCCGCCAGTACACTTGCCCTGGTGGGGTATATGCACCACTCGTAATTACATACAAGAAGGAGAACAGTCGAGTGTATATGCAAATAGAAATTTCTTTATTATCAAAAGAGACAAACGCAAGACAGCAATATAAAGGGAGTTAAAAACTACCACTGAATCAAGGGGGGCAAACACTGTGATGAAATTGTACAATACAGTTGTTAGCAATAGCCGTGGGAGAGGTGAACATATACAGCTATTCTGTTAAACCATCAAAAATAGATGTGATATAATGATAATATCTATTGTTCACACTCTCTACTAGTCGTGGGAGAGGCATTCGGTTTAAAACAATGGAGGAAACAATTAGCCGTGGGAGGAGAGGTGCTGGATGTTTAACAATCTTCCAGTTGTAGCATGAGGGAAGGTAAGGTGTACTGAAAGATAGTCAAACACACTAGGGTGGGTGGAAAATATCAAAACTCTATTTAACTGACAATTGCAGTATATATACTGGTAGAGCCCAACCCCACCCAGGTATGTAGAAACCCATATCAACAGTTTCCAACCACAGGCCACATATACAGCTATTATTGTTCGCACTCTCTACTAGTCGTGGGAGAGGCATGCAGTTTAAAACAATGGAGGAAACAATTAGCCGTGGGAGGAGAGGTGCTGGATGTTTAACGATCTTCCAGTCGTAGCATGAGGGAAGGTAGGGTGTACTGAAAGACAGTCAAACACACTGGGGTGGGTGGAAAATATCAAAACTCTATTTAACTAACAATTGCAGTATATGTACTGGTAGAGCCCAACCCCACCCAGGTATGTAGAAACCCATATCAACAGTTTCCAACCACAGGCCAATAGTAACCAATAATTCTCTGGCAGACAGATTATCACAAAGTCTAAAGTGCAAGTGCATATCAATAGAAAATGTCCAATGTCAAAGAAAGAGGTCAAAGTAAAAAACCACATGCCAACAAGAAACCAGCCATGGAAGTCAAAGGTATAGAATCACATGATGCACATACCCAAAGAGGAGGACGGGATCGCCACCAACGCGCGTTTCGCGAGGTGTTGTTGCTTCTTCAAGGAGGAGACCCTACTGCCATTGTAAACCTGCTAGGTATAAATAGCCTACTGGATGGTTTCTATTACCATCAGGTGTTAGCTCCCAAAACAGGAAGTAAATGGGAGGGCTGGTAAAAAAACCCATCCATGATTCTGATAGGCTCATGGCCCACTGTGGACGCTTGTCAATCACATGGCACTGACACATAGCTTAAAGTGAAAAGAATCAACATTAATCAGCCCATTAAGAACATATGGTCGTGTCACGAACATAAGAGGGCAGTGTTTCCACAATAGTTTTAAGATGGTAATCGATAAATTTACATATTGGGTCACATAAGCCCTCTATGCCGGACACAATAGGACGTCCCGGGGGACTAAGGGCATCCTTGTGGATCTTTGGTAAAAGATAGAACGTAGGTACCTTGGGATATTTAGTGGAGAGCCCCTCCATCATTTTCTTATCAATAACGCCCTTTTCGCACGCCGTCTCCAGGATCCTGCCAAGCTCCAACATAAACCGCTGCAACGGATTAGAAGATAGTCTCAAATACGTATTTTTGTCACGGAGTTGACGAAAAGCCTCCCTTTCGTATTTCTCCACTGCCCAGATCACGATGTTCCCCCCCTTGTCTGCTGGTTTGATGACAATATTATTATCATTACTTAATTCCATCAGAGCAGATCTTTGTCTCTGGGTTAAATTATCCCCCTGTATCCTGGTGGTGATGTGTTTAAACTCGTCCGTCACCAATTTGGTGAAGACTTCAACAGCAGGGCACAAGGACAGGGGGGGGAACTTGGTGGATCTGGGCAGTAGAGATTTGGGGAACACCTCTGTGGAGACACTGGCCTGTTCAAGCAAAAGGTCTTCAAGTACCTGTAGAGCTTCCTTTTCCGCCGGGCTATCCAACCCATAACTGTCTTTCTTATGATGGAGTTTTTTCAGAACTATCTTGCGAGCGAATAAGTGTATGTCCTTTAAGGCTGAAAAAAAGTCAAAATTATTAGTCGGGGAAAATGTAAAACCCCTGGAGAGTACATCCAATTGGGCGTCAGAGAGGATGCATGTGGACAGATTGATTACCTGTAATCTATCTTTTCCTGTTTTATCGTTTTGTTTTGCAGATGTCTGTTTGTTGCGTGTAGACCGAACTCTGGCTCCCACACTTTGCTCCAGCTCACATGCACCACTTGACGCCCCAGAAGATGAGTCTCCAAAAGAAACTAATGAAGACATTGAATTGGTTAGCCCTCGAGATACTGTTCTTGTCCGAAATCCTGAACGTGACCTAGAGTGCCACCTATACATTAAGACACATTAAGAGAAATCCAACATGTTTCAGCTAGTAGATCAATCAGTGGCAATCCTTGAATAAGGCTCTACTAGCTGAAACATGTTGGATTTCTCTTAATGTGTCCCCCCTCACTGTTTTCATGATCGATGGATCTTTTTTAATAGAACCTCAATAAATATTTTTAACCTTCTTTGAAGTGCTGGAGATCATACTCTAGTTTCCTTGTCTGTGTTCTGCCTGAGGCCAGGGCAGCTCCGTGCACCAACACCGATCCTGACCTGGACTTTAGGAAGGGTGAGCTGAACTACTTTTTCTATTTTCTACTATTGGCCTGTGGTTGGAAACTGTTGATATGGGTTTTCTACATACCTGGGTGGGGTTGGGCTCTACCAGTACATATACTGCAATTGTTAGTTAAATAGAGTTTTGATATTTTCCACCCACCCCAGTGTGTTTGACTGTCTTTCAGTACACCCTACCTTCCCTCATGCTACGACTGGAAGATTGTTAAACATCCAGCACCTCTCCTCCCACGGCTAATTGTTTCCTCCATTGTTTTAAACCGCATGCCTCTCCCACGACTAGTAGAGAGTGTGAACAATAGATATTATCATTATATCACATCTATTTTTGATGGTTTAACAGAATAGCTGTATATGTTCACCTCTCCCACGGCTATTGTTAACAACTGTATTGTACAATTTCATCACAGTGTTTACCCCCCTTGATTCAGTGGTAGTTTTTAACTCCCTTTATATTGCTGTCTTGCGTTTGTCTCTTTTGATAATAAAGAAATTTCTATTTGCATATACACTCGACTGTTCTCCTTCTTGAGTGTCCAGTACATTGTATTACTTGTATATTGTGGCCAGCTCATGCTTCTGGAGACACATACCCCATAAATTAAGCGGACTGTCCTCAGTACAGAAAAGCAAAACATGTGGACGTTAACTGTAGTTTAGGCACATTATGGGGCTCAAAATGGAGGGGGATATTTAAATTTGGGAGCTCATATTTTGCTGGGGTTTTTTTGAGGGGGGAGAGTCAAAGCACTTTTCCAGAGCCTTTGTGCTATCAGTAACATGGAAGTCCTCTATATTTCTATATTTCCATTAAGGTGCACACAACTGTTGACTAAACTTCGTGCATGACAAAAAAAGATGCATAAAAAGAAGGATATTACCTGACCAAAAGCCAGACGTGATTCCCTCGGCCTCATTAAAGTGAATTTTCCATTGGAAATTTTGTTTGAATCCCATTCTTCAGAGATTTACATGTAATCCCCTGAATAAGTGGCTCAGTGTAAAGCGCAGGATAAATGTGAGCTAAAGGCCCCGTCACACTAAGCAACATCGCTAGCAACATCGCTGGTAACGAACAACTTTTGTGAAGTTGCTAGCGATGTTGCTGTGTGTGACATCCAGCAACAACCTGGCCCCTGCTGTGAGGTCGTTGGTTGTTGCTGAATGTCCTGGGCCATTTTTTAGTTGTTGCTGTCTCGCTGTGAAGCACAGATCGCTGTGTGTGACAGCGAGACAGCAACAACTAAATGTGCAGGCAGCAGGAGCCGGCTTCTGCGGAGGCTGGTAACCACAGTAAACATCGGGTAACCAAAAAGCCCTGTCCTTGGTTACCCGATATTTACCTTCGTTACCAGCCTCCGCCGCTCTCACTGTCAGTGCCGGCTCCTGCTCTGTGCACATGTAGCTGCAGGACACATCGGGTTAATTAACCCGATGTGTGCTGTAGCTAGGAGAGCAGGGAGCCAGCGCTAAGCAGTGTGCGCTGCTCCCTGCTCTGTGCACATGTAGCTGCAGCACACATCGGGTAATTAACCCAATGTGTGCTGTACTAGGAGAGCAGGGAGCCAGCGCTCAGTGTGCACTGCTCCCTGCTCTCTGCAAGTGTGGCTGGTTGCTGTTGAGCTCACCAGCAACTCGTGTAGCCACGCTCCAGCGATCCCTGCCAGGTCAGGTTGCTGGTGGGATCGCTGGAGCGTCGCAGTGTGACAGCTCACCAGCAACCTCCTAGCAACTTACCAGCGATCCCTATCGTTGTTGGGATTGCTGGTAAGTTGCTTAGTGTGACTGGACCTCTAGTCTTACTGCAAACTTTGGGAGGCAGAATAAACAACTCAACAGCAGTTGAGGAATTGGCTTTGTTCCTATTTTTTACTCCATTCATCTTGCAGTATAAATGATAAGGCATCTTTATTCCTCAGGTCAGTATGATAACAGCAATACCAAACTTATAAATATTTTTTTCAGATTTGGTTACCATCACGCTAAAAATGCAACAAAGGTTTTTTTGCATCACCAAATTTTGAAGGCTTTAGTTATTCTTTAATTTTCTGCCGACAGAGTCATGTGAGAGCTTGTTTTTGGTGGGATAAGTTGTAGTTTTTAATGGTAGAATTTTGAGCCACATAATATTTTTTGATTACTTTCTGTTCTGCTTTTTGTGAGGTAAGATCAAGAAGAAATTCCAATTCAGTAACTGTTGTTCTTTTTTTCTTTGTTTTTTATACTATTCATTGTGTCATAAAAGTGATTAATTAGCTTTATTCTTTGGTCAGTACCATTACAGTGATACCACATTTCTATTTTTTTTACTTTGCTGATTTTACACCATAAAAATAATTTTAAAGAAAAAAATTGTTTTTGCATTGCTGTATTCTGAGAGCTATCACGTTTTTATTTCTTCACAGACGGAGCTGTATGGCAGCTTGTTTTTTGTTGGAGAAGATGACATTTCCTGGGGATTTTTATTTACAAATGACTTTTTGATCGCCTTTTATTCCACTTTTTTCAGCACAGTGATGAAAACACATTGTTTTTTTTTTTTTTTTTTATGGTGTTCACTAAAGGGATTAGTTAGTGTTACAGTTTTATAGATCGGGTTATTCCAGACATGGTGATACCAAATGTGTGTACTTTTTTCTGTACATTTTTGCTTTTACATAAATATATGTATAATAACATTTTCAGTTTTTTGTACTTTATTTTATGATTTTTTAAAAACTAATTGTACAATTTGTTTAACTTTTACTTAGTCCCTATATGGGACATCAACTTTTTTTAGTCTGATCACTGGTATAATGTATTGCATTGTGATTCCCATCCCTCCCCGAATCCCGTCTGGCTCACTCTCCACATTTGACCCAGTCACAGAAGAAGTCTCCAGACTCCTCTCTTCCTCTCGTGCTACCACTTGCACAACTAACCAGTTTCCTTCACAGCTACTCTACAGTAGTCCCTCTATCTGGTTGTCACTTCTCACTTAAGTAAAAATCTTCAATCTCTCTCTCTTCTGGTATCTTCCCCTTCTCCTTCAACAGTTTCTAATTTCCCCTTCATTTTTAAACTCTTGAAGCGCATGGTCTACTCCTGCCTTACCTGTTACACCTATCTCTGCTCATTCTCTTCTAGATTACAGTCTGGATTCAGCCCCCACATATTCTACAGAAACTGCCCTCATCAAAGTGATCAATGACCTTTTCACAGCAAAACGTGATGACTACTCCTCTCTGCTTATTCTTCTTGACCTCTCTGAACTTTTGCCACTGTTGACCACTATCTGTTGACCACTATCTTCTACTCGCTATGCTCCACTCAATCAGTCTAAAGGACACTGCTCTCTCTTGGTTCTAATCTGAACCTTGCACTCCTAGCACCAAGACTTCTCCTGAGCTGCACCAATCCTCTGGAATGCTCTACCCAAGAAACTAGAATGATCCACAATGTACACAGCTTCAGACGCTCCCTAAAAACACATCTTTTTACAGTGGTCTATCACCCTACCTATTCGAAGTTCATATAAATTCATATATATCCCCTCCAATCTTTCTCAAAATATAATTCTCCTTCGAACTCCACCACACTCAAAGTCATTACAAAGATTGTCTGGTGACTAGCTCATGCAGCCTTAATCTATCCTCCATTTGTTCAAGATGGCTGGACAGTCATTTTAAATAAGCACTTGAACCTTGTATCACCTCATCTCACCCCATTGTAGATTGTAAGCTCTTAGGAGCAGGGTTGTCTTTATCTTTGTTTTAATTATTGTATCTTCTATAACTGTAACTTCTGATTGTTTTTATATGAACCTCTGAATTGTAAAGTGCTACGAATATGTTGGCGCTAAAGAAATAAAGGTTATTATTATTATTATTATTATTATTGCAATGCACCTGCATTGCAATACATTATACCTGTCAATGAGACACCTACAGAAGCCTTTTAGACCATGCTGCTGGCATGGTCTAAGAGGCTTGCCATAGCTAGCTGACCCATAGGTCATCATTACAACCTTAGGTTGCCATGGCAATATTCGTGACCTTGTGATGATGTTGTGAGGGAATAGATCGGAAAGGTAAGGGAGCTCCATCTCTCTCCCAGCCTCCTAAATTTTGCAATCAATATCAGTCTCGGCATTTAGAGGATTGAACAGTCTGAAACAGTGCAGGCACCGCCATTGGTTGGGAAAGCTTCCACTGCCACATTAGCTGACAGCGACCATGCGGGCACAACTCCTGTGCCCCACATTATCACCATGATGTACACATACATACAGGAACCCCATCCCAACCACAACTTATGTGTATGTAGTAAGTCATGAAGGGGTTAAAATAAATCCCCAAATAATTTATAAATATATTAATGCCAAAAAGAAATGAATGGATGACATTGGCCTTTTAGGAGATGATAAGATAGTTATGGAGGACAAAGAAAAGACTGAGATATTAAACAGGTACTTTTCATCTATATTGAACAGTGAACATGCTATTCTAAGAATCATTCAGCAAGACAAAAATCAAAGTTCACCACCTAATATATATTTAACACAAGAAGATATAAGGCTGCATCTGAACAAATTAAAAATTGATAGCATTCATCCTTGGATATTGAGGGAATTGAGCTCAAACATTAACACACTGCTGTGTCTCATTTTAGACTTTCTTTAACAGGGTTGATACCACAGGATTGGAGGATGGCTAACATGGTACCGATATTTAAGGAAGGTAGGAAGGTAGATCCAGGTAACTACAGTATCATCCAGAAAGTCTGACATCAGTGGTGTGCAAAGTTTTTGAAGGCACTTTAAGAGATTACACCCAACAAAATTTGGAGTAGTGACTAGTAGAACTGACAGCCAGCAGGAATTCATGAAAAATAAGTCATGTCTAACTAACATGTTGGGTTTCTATGAAGAGTTAAGTGCAAATGCGCGTATTGGTAATGCAGCTGATGTGATTTATCTGGACTTTTCAAAGGCATTTGATAATGTACCACATAAAAGCCTTAGGTGGGCTTTAGACGTTGCAACATCGGTAACGATATATCGTCGGGGTCACGTAGTTAGTGACGCACATCCGGCGCCGTTACCGACATCGCAGCATGTAAACTCTAGGAGCGACGATCACCGATCGCAAAAACGTCAAAAATCATTGACCGGTGACACGTCGCTCTTTTTCATAATATCGCTGCTGCTGCCGCTCCGATGTTGTTTGTCGTTCCTGCAGCACCCCACATCGCTGTGTGTGACACCGCAGGAACGACAAACATCTCCTTACCTACCTCCACCGACAATGCGGAAGGAAGGAGGTGGGCGGGATGTTATGTCCCGCTCATCACCGCCCCTCCGCTTCTATTGGCCAGCTGCTTAGTGACGTCGCGGTGACGTCGCCGTGTAGCCGAACGCACCTCGTGTCGCCGTGTAGCCGAACGCGTGTGAAGCTGCCGTAGCAATAATGTTTGCTACGGCAGCAATCACCACATATCATATGTGTGACAGGGGCGGGTGCTATCGCGCTCGACATCGCTAGCAATTGCTAGCGATGTCGCAGCGTGTAAAGCCCGTCTTAGGGTCCATGCCCAGGATCAGAATTAGTAGCATTTTTGTTGCAGCGAGTTCACAATGCATTGTTCTACCGTACAAGCACAATAGATAGTATTAATAGAAATCTCCTGCCCATTGTGGGGGTTTTTTTACGCTGTCTGAACTGACCTTCCGCCCTGGTTTCCTATCCTCTTCATGTCAATTTCTCATGCAGAGACGCTTAAGTCTCCTCTGTGGGAGAACACAGCAGAAGCAGCAAAAAACACCCTGCATCCAGAACACCTACTAATCCTGATCATGGGCACGTACCCTTATACTGAAGCTCCAGAAACATGGTCTAGGAGGCACTCATTACAGGTGGAAGAAAGGAGATTCAAACAGCTAAATAGGAAAGGATTCTTTACTATTACAGCAGTCAAACTATGGAATACCTTATCACAAGAGGTAGTAATGGCAGACACTATAACAGCTTTTGAAAAAAACTGGATGCTTTTTTCAACCAAAAATGGCATTGTGGGTTTACATAATTTAGTGACAAATAATGCATAATGGTTAAGAAAGGTTGAACTTGATGGACCCAAGTCTTTTTTCAACCTATGTAACTACGTAATAATTTAAATGTCCTCATAGTTGTTAGAGTTATCATAGAAGCAAATTGCTTAGAGATGAAACCTTTGGACTGAATGGAAGCCATGTGCTTACTAATGTGAAATCAATTATATACCCAGGGTGTCAATGTCCAAAAAGTAGACAAATTAATTTGGTTATTGCCCTCTTGACTTTTCCAAGGGAAGATACAGTCAATAAATCAAAGTTGATTATGAATAATGAGAAAATAATTTAATAGACAAAAAGAGAAACTTTCAGCTCACCCATTCCATGTGCTCAAATTTCCTTCTGCTGCTCGGGCTGCAGGTGCTGTTACCTGTGTATAATGAAGAGGGAAGAGTTCTGCCCAGCGCAAGAAGGAGAGATACGTCAGTAAATTTCCAGGTGCTTTATTCTGCTTGGTTTCCAATAAAAACGGCCACTTGACAAAGGCTACACTCCTGTAGCCGAAATGCGTCGCTGTTGTGTCATTATCCATGGAGGACTATGTCTTAACTGTTCATATGTTTATATGACCGTTTTTATTGGAAACCAAGCAGAATAAAGCACCTGGAAATTTACTGACGTATCTCTCCTTCTTGCGCTGGACAGAACTCTTCCCTCTTCAAAATAATTTAATAGTATCTTGATTGAAAGCAAATTGTGAGCGATGCCTTCAGAATCTAGAAGTGTCTCATCACATGCATATCCACTGATGGAAACTCCTTGGTAACCATAGGACATGATTAATTCATCTCATCATTTAAAGTATAGGCGGTCCTCAGAAGTAAAGAATATATGAATAACCTCTTTATTTAGACTGAGTGCCTTGAGTGACTGACTTAGACAAAACTAATTTTGGCGAACAGAAGCATGCGTAATATCTTATTTATATATATTACTGCACTGATCTAAAGCCCCCGTCACATTTAACGACTTACCAGTGATCCCGAAAACGATGCGACCTGATAAGGATCCCTGGTAAGTCGCTGGGAGTTTGCTGGTGAGATGTCACACAGTCAGACCTTACCAAGGACGCAGTAATGATCAGTGAATAGGATAACTGAAGTGAGCACCAATATATATATATGAGTGCAAGCCAAAAATACATACTATATATAAGAATAAGGCTGCACATCAAACTTAGATAATGGTATAATGCCTCAAGCATATGGAAAAATATTGGAATATACAATGAAAAATGCTACTTGCTAATTTGAACATGTGAATAATGAATTGCATACCTGCTATGAATATTAGGAAAAAGGAGATATTTAGCAATCGCATTGATCAATGTAACTGAGCCCCAAGGCCTCGTCAAGGCATATCTCTATATTGGGGTCCCTAGCTCTGTGACCCTAACTGTGTGTCATCTCATTGCAATTAAAAACTGCTATGGGTGGAGAGGGGTAACTAAGGACTTTCTTATATAGGAAATGGAAAAAACATGGCCGAAAGGGGCGGAGCTGTGTTCACATTCAGAAAAAAAACTACATATAACTGAATAGGATAACTGAAGTGAGCACCAATATATATATATCGCATTGATCAATGTAACTGAGCCCCAAGGCCTCGTGATCAATGCGATTGCTAAATATCTCCTTTTTCCTAATATTCATAGCAGGTATGCAATTCATTATTCACATGTTCAAATTAGCAAGTAGCATTTTTCATTGTATATTCCAATATTTTTCCATATGCTTGAGGCATTATACCATTATCTAAGTTTGATGTGCAGCCTTATTCTTATATATAGTATGTATTTTTGGCTTGCACTCATATATATATATTGGTGCTCACTTCAGTTATCCTATTCAGTTATATGTAGTTTTTTTTCTGAATGTGAACACAGCTCCGCCCCTTTCGGCCATGTTTTTTCCATTTCCTATATAAGAAAGTCCTTAGTTACCCCTCTCCACCCATAGCAGTTTTTAATTGCAATGAGATGACACACAGTTAGGGTCACAGAGCTAGGGACCCCAATATAGAGATATGCCTTGACGAGGCCTTGGGGCTCAGTTACATTGATCAATGCGATTGCTAAATATCTCCTTTTTCCTAATATTCATAGCAGGTATGCAATTCATTATTCACATGTTCAAATTAGCAAGTAGCATTTTTCATTGTATATTCCAATATTTTTCCATATGCTTGAGGCATTATACCATTATCTAAGTTTGATGTGCAGCCTTATTCTTATATATAGTATGTATTTTTGGCTTGCACTCATATATATATATTGGTGCTCACTTCAGTTATCCTATTCAGTTATATGTAGTTTTTTTCTGAATGTGAACACAGCTCCGCCCCTTTCGGCCATGTTTTTTCCATTTCCTATATAAGAAAGTCCTTAGTTACCTCTCTCCACCCATAGCAGTTTTTAATTGCAATGAGATGACACACAGTTAGGGTCACAGAGCTAGGGACCCCAATATAGAGATATGCCTTGACGAGGCCTTGGGGCTCAGTTACATTGATCAATGCGATTGCTAAATATCTCCTTTTTCCTAATATTCATAGCAGGTATGCAATTCATTATTCACATGTTCAAATTAGCAAGTAGCATTTTTCATTGTATATTCCAATATTTTTCCATATGCTTGAGGCATTATACCATTATCTAAGTTTGATGTGCAGCCTTATTCTTATATGCAGTAATGATCAGTGACCTGTATAACGAAGAGCGACCTGTATAGGAGGTTGTTGGTAGGTGTCAAACACAGGATGTGTCCTGCCCAGCAGGACATCAGCTTTGAAGAAAATAGACCAGAACAGTGTGTAACGATCAGCGATTTCACAGCAGAGGCCAGGTCGCTGCTTAATGTCACACATAACGAGATCGCTGGTGAGATCACTGGTACGTCACAAAACCTGTGACTCAGCAGCGATCTCGCTAGCGATCTTGTTATGTGAGAAGTACCCCTTAGTTTTCTGTTGGCTTCTTCTGAACATCTGGGTTCTCAGCATGATCCTCCTGCAAGGTATTAACTGCTTTGTCTAGTGGAATAGGAGTGATCATTCTCAAAAAGGTTAGACCACCAGCTCTAAAAAAATAGATTATTTATCTTGTTGACTTGTCAGAACAGTCTTAGAAGGGAATACACCTTTATTTGGTAGTCTAATATTGAGAAAAATAAACACAGGTTAAAAAAAGTCCATATTTGCTTTAACACTAGAACTACTGGACTCGTGACAACTATATAGAAATACATGGTGCAAAGTAGTCAAAATGACTACCTCAGTAGTTCTAGTGTTAAATATAATTTTAAGATCATAGTAAAATTTCACTTTTATAATTTGTTTTACCAATTTTTACTGAAAGCGTGTTTTATATTCTGGCAGTGGCTCAGTGGTTAGCACTGTTACAGGGCATCTCTAGGATCCTGGGTTTAAATCCCACCAAGGAATACAGCTGATAGAAATGTGTATTCTATCCCCATGTTTGAGTAGGTTTCTTCTGGATACTCTGATTTCCTCCCCCACCTCAAAGTCAAAAGATAGAGAGTTTAGATTGTAATCTTCATTGGAGTCTCACAAAGACATATTCTCTTATACAAAATTTTATTTTTTATTTGTACACATATATTGAAAATGTAAAACACACATAAAAGCACTAATAGTAGTGCACCCCCAATAGCATCCAAATATCTAAGGATTTATCCAGATATACGAATTACCACAAAAAGGTGCAAACATGACTACCCACATCTGTATCCAGGTATGAGAACAGGATGGGAGGAGTCAAATATCCTAGAACTTCTGGACATGATAAATCACACTTATAACAGCGACAACATGTATTTTACACACAGTGTACATAAATGGCAATGAACCTCCAATATTACTCAACTCATGGTTAAATAACAGTCCATGTAATGATGGTATTTTTCAAAAACTGGCCAAAAAAAGTCCAGACCAATGGAGGTCACAAGTATGATCCTCTGTGTGAGTCCGCCGCAAGATAGAAAATTCTGCTTTATGGCTTGCCTCGATGCGTTTCCCCATAACAGTTCACCAGGAGGCTATAGAAATACAGTAGATGTGATCCATCAGGGGATATACATACAAATATAGCAATAAAAACACCACAAACATTGTGACAATAAGTACAACAAATATACACATTACAAAAGTTCCCAATACTTGCCCTGTAGATAAAGTAAGATATATGAGATGCAGTCCCAAGGTGCAGATCCCCTAGAGATATCCAGCATGCGGTGCAGATGATCCCGAGATAAATTCACCCAATGCAAAGGGAGGCACACTGGGAGTGCTTGTCAAGGGGGTATATATACCCTCACTAATTGAAAATGCATCAGCTGAACCGTATTGTGATTTTACCGGTATTCAGACATGGGGAGCACCATCTTGGTACACCCTACGCATGTGTGCAGATCGTGTACGGTATAATAAAGGGACCAAAATACTAAAGAATGATAAGGGGCGCCATGTTAGAACACCCTGGGCATGCGCACCAAAATGGCAACGCAGGATGTATGGGTAATTTATAACCCTGCACACAGGAAGCATAGGTGCTAGTGATGAGCGAGTACTAAAAAGCTCGGGTGCTCGAAGCTCGGGCCGAGCCTCCCAAGATACTCGTGTACTCGGCCCGAGCACCGAGCCCAATGTTATCCTATGGGAGACCCGAGTATTTTTGTGAAATGACCCCCCGGCAGCATGTAGAAACCCTAAAAACGTCACAAAAGTCTCAGAAGAGTGCTCAAATGACATGGCATCAGCATGGGGAAGACCCCTTGAAGCATTTATCACTCAAAAGTCACAGCTGTGAACAATTTTGTCCAAGTTTTACGCCATTTTTACGGACTCACCAGAAAACCTTCCAAAATGACACCAAAATGAATTTTCATGGCGGAAATGTTAAGGGCACATACCCAATAGTGAGATAGAGCTGGTGTATGTTACTTTTTGAGATTATTACATGAAAGATTTTACATGAAAACCTTGTGTGGCACTCCGATGTCCAAAACGCACGTTTTGTGCTTTTTACTAGCGATGTCGGTCATTTTTTTTTTTTTATTCTATCTCCCTCAGTCCGTCGGTCTGTCTCTCTCTGTCTTGTCTGTCCCCCTCTCACAGTCTGTCGGTCAGTTCCCCCCCCTCTCTCTTACTTACCGTTCCCCGATCACTGCCGCGGCGCTGCACAGCTGTTCAAACTCCGGTGGCTTTTCCTCTTTTGAAAAAGCCGGCCGCTCATTAATCAATCTCCTATTCCCTGCTGTCCTGCTTTTCGGCGCCTATGATTGGTTGCAGTGAGACACGCTCCCACACTGAGTGACAGCTGTCTCACTGCACCCAATCACAGCAGCCGGTGTGTGTATACTGTGCAGTGAAATAAATAATTAAATAATTAAAAAAAACGGCGTGCGGTCCCCCCCAATTTTAATACCAGCCAGATAAAGCCATACGGCTGAAGGCTGGTATTCTCAGGATGGGGAGCTCCACGTTATGGGGAGCCCCCCACCCTAACAATATCAGTCAGCAGCCGCCCAGAATTGCCGCATACATTAGATGCGACAGTTCTGGGGCTGTACCCGGCTCTTCCCGATTTACCCTGGTGCTTTGGCAAATCGGGGTAATAAGGAGTTAATGGCAGCCCGTAGCTGCCACTAAATCCTAGATTAATCATGTCAGGCGTCTATGAGATACCTTCCATGATTAATCTGTAAATTACAGTTAAAAAACACACACACCCGAAAAATCCTTTATTAGAAATAAAAAACACTAACAAAGTCCCTCATTACCAATTTATTAACCCCGACAAACCCTCCATGTCCGGCGTACTCCACAGTCCTCCAGCGTCGCGTCCAGCTCTGCTGCATGGAAGTGACAGGAGCTGCAGAATACACCGCCGCTCCGGTCACCTCCACGCAGCTAATGAGATGAGTATAGCGATCAGCTGAGCTGTCACTGAGGTTACCTGGATCCAGCGGTGGATGCAGCGGTGGCCGCGGGTAACCTCAGTGACAGCTCAGCTGATCGCGCTACTCACCGCCGCTCCGGTCAGCTCCATGCACCAACTGAGGTGAGTATAGCGATCAGCTGCTGTCACTGAGGTTAATCGCGGCCACCGCTGGATCCAGCGGTGGCCGGGAGTTACCTGACTGACAGCAGCTGATCGCGCTATTCCCTTCATTAGCTGCGTGGAGGTGACCGGAGCGGCGGTGTCTTCTGCAGCTCCTGTCACTTCCATGCAGCAGAGCTGGACGCGACGCTGGAGTCCGTGGAGTACGCCGGACATGGAGGGTTTGTCGGGGTTAATAAATTGGTAATGAGGGACTTTGTTAGTGTTTTTTATTTCTAATAAAGGATTTTTCGGGTGTGTGTGTTTTTTAACTGTAATTTACAGATTAATCATGGAAGGAATCTCGGGGAGACGCCTGACATGATTAATCTAGGATTTAGTGGCAGCTATGGGCTGCCATTAACTCCTTATTACCCCGATTTGCCAACGCACTAGGGTAAATCGGGAAGAGCCGGGTACAGCCCCAGAACTGTCGCATATAATGTATGCGGCAATTCTGGGCAGCTGCTGACTGATATTGTTAGGGTGGGGGGCTCCCCATAACGTGGAGCTCCCCATCCTGAGAATACCAGCCTTCAGCTGTATGGCTTTATCTGGCTGGTATTAAAATTGGGGGGGACCGCACGCCGTTTTTTTTAATTATTTATTTATTTATTTTACTGCACAGTATAGACCCGCCCACCGGCTGCTGTGATTGGGTGCAGTGTGACACCTGTCACTCAGCGTGGGGGCGTGTCTCACTGCAACCAATCATAGGCGCCTGTGGGCGTGGAAAGCAGGGAATATGAGATGGCTGTGTACAGAGCACAACGCGCCGGCCGGTATAAAGGCTCGGTCACGCTGTGCAGGCCGGCCAATCACTGCAATTCCACAACTAACAGGGCTGTGGCATTGCAGTGGTCTGCCAGCCAATCCCTGCATGAGGGCTGGCTCTCAAAAGAGCGCCAACATGCAGAAATGAAGACCACGAGTAAAGCACGAGTATTGCAAAATTACTCGGTACCCGCCGAGTAGCCCGAGTACAGTGATACTCGTGCGAGTACCGAGTAGTAACAAGCATGCTCGCTCATCACTAATAGGTGCATGATAGTTTACTTGCGGTCCACAGTGAGACGCAACGTTTGCGCATGCACATGAAATAGAATACCTCAAGGTGCTCCAAAGCAGATACACAGGCATCTTCACATATACAATATGGCTACCATATGAAGCCCTTTATAGATGAACTCCTTTTTATAGGATATGTACAAGGTACAATAAAGAGCATATATATGAAATATAAGGTATATAGAAATATAGAAGGCCATAATGGCATTGTTTACAGATATATAAGTATCTACTGATATTAACCCCTTACAACAGCAGGGAATAGAAAATGCAACAAATAACCCCCATAAATATGAGCAATCCCTAAAACAGGGAAATTTGCTATGAAGCATGGAAAGTTCAAGAATATAATAAGACAGGTATCACCCAATATCTATGACAGAAGAAAACAAGTAAAGGACAACTGTTTGTTAAGGCCCCTTGGGGTCATTGACCCCCATTCTAAATATCCACCCTGCTTCCTTCTGGAGCAGTCGTTTATCAAAGTGCCCCCCTCTTACATTCGGTTAAACAAGCTCACCATGGAAAATTGAATTTGCTTCAAATAACCCGAATGTATACAATTCATGTGTCTGGCTATAGGAGTATCTCTTGCATTTTGAATATCTGATAGGTGCTCGCCCACCCATTTCCTAAGCTCACATAAGGTTTTTCCTATATAGTCCAAGGGACACATACACAACTCCCGAGGTCCTACAATTGCCAAAAACCCTCAAGAAAAAGACCCTACCCATTGCTGAACTTCTAAATGATTTACATTATAATCACAGTTACTGCCATCTCCACTGCAATGGAGGTTCATTGCCATTTATGTCCACTGTGTGTAAAATACATGTCGCCGCTGTTAAAAGTGTGATTTATCATATGTCCCAGAAGTTCTAGGATATTTGACTCCCATCCTGTTCTCATACCTGGATACAGATGTGGGTAGTCATGTTTGCACCTTTTTGTGGTAATTCGTATATCTGGATAAATCCTTAGATATTTGGATGCTATTGGGGGTGCACTACTATTAGTGCTTTACATTTTCAATATATTTGTACCAATAAAATTTTATATAAGGGAATATTTCTTTGTGAGATTATAAGTAATATTCCTTGGCTATTTACTACTAGTTAAATATAATCTTCATTGGAGACAATGATGATACGTCTGTAAATTGCTGTGGAAGTACACTGTGTGCAGAATTATTAATATAATTATTATTATATTAGTTGTATTTTGGAGGATTTTTTTTTTATTATTGATCAACAACTATGTTCTCAATCAAACCAAAAGACTCATAATTATCAAAGCTTAATATTTTTGGAAGTTGGAGTGAAGGCTTTTTAGATTTTTTGATCTTAGGAGGATATCTGTTTGTGCAGGTAACTATTACTGTGCAGAATTATTAGGCAACTTAAAAAAAAACAAATATATTCCCATCTCACTCGTTTACTTTTACCAGGTAAACCAATATAACTGCACAAAATTTAGAAATAAACATTTCTGACATGCAAAAACAAAACCCCAAAAAATTAGTGACCAATATAGCTACCTTTCTTTATGATGACACTCAACAGTCTACCATCCATAGATTCTGTCAGTTGCTTGATCTGTTTACAATCAACATTGCGTGCAGCAGCCACCACAGACTCCCAGACACTGTTCCGAGAGATGTACTGTTTTCCCTCACTGTAGATCTCACATTTTATGAGGGACCACAGGTTCTCTATGGGGTTCAGATCAAGTGAACAAGGGGGCCATGTCATTATTTTTTCATCTTTTAGACCTTTACTGACCAGCCACGCTGTGGAGTAGTTGGATGCATGTGATGGAGCATTGTCCTGCATGAAAATCATGTTTTTCTTGAACGATACCGACTTCTTCCTGTACCACTGCTTGAAGAAGTTGTCTTCCAGAAACTGGAAGTCGGTCTGGGAGTTGAGCTTCACTCAATCCTCAACCCGAAAAGGTCCCACAAGTTCATCTTTGATGATACCAGCCCATACCAGTACCCCACCTCCACCTTGCTGGCGTCTGAGTCAGAGTGGAGCTCTCTGCCCTTTGCTAATCTAGCCTCTGGCCCATCCATCTGGCCCATCAAGAGTCACTCTCATTTCATCAGGGTATAAAACCTTCTATTTTGCCAAAGGAAAGGGAGTTGCCTAATAATTAAGCACACCTTATATAGGGTGTTGATGTCATTACACCAAACCCCTCCTCATTACAGAGATGCACATCACCTGATTTTAGTGATGAGCGAGTACTAAAAAGCTCGGGTGCTCGAGGCTCGGGCCGAGCATCCCAAGATACTCGTGTACTCGGCCCGAGCACCGAGCCCAATGTTATCCTATGAGAGACCCGAGTATTTTTCTGAAATGACCCCCGGCAGCATGTAGAAACCCTAAAAATGTCACAAAAGTCTCAGAAGAGTGCTCAAATGACATGGCAACAGCATGAGGAAGACCCCTTGAAGCATTTATCACTCAAAAGTCACAGCTGTGAACAATTTTGTCAGAGTTTTACGCCATTTTTACGGACTCACCAGAAAACCTTCCAAAATGACACCAAAATTAATTTTCATGGCGGAAATGTTAAGGACACATACCCAATAGTGAGATAGAGCTGGTGTATGTTACTTTTTGAGATTAATACATGAAAGATTTTACGTTAAACATTGTGTGGCACTCCGATGTCCAAAACGCACGTTTTGTGCTTTTTACTAGCGATGTCGGTCATTTTTTTTTTCATTCTATCTCCCGTCGGTCGGTCTCGTTCTGTCTGTCTCTCTCTGTCTTGTCTGTCCCCCTCTCACAGTCTGTCGGTCAGTCTCCCCCCTCTCTCTTACTTACCGTTCCCCGATCACTGCCGCGGCGCTGCACGGCTGTTCACTAAACTCCGGCGGCTTTTCCTCTTTTGAAAAAGCCGGCCGCTCATTAAACAATCTCGTATTCCCTGCTTTCCTGCTTTTCGGCGCCTATGATTGGTTGCAGTGAGACACGTCCCCACGCTGAGTGACAGGTGTCTCACTGCACCCAGACACAGCAGCCGGTGGGTGTGTGTATACTGTGCAGTGAAATAAATAATTAAATAATTAAAAAAAACGGCGTGCGGTCCCCCAATTTTAATACCAGCCAGATAAAGCCATACGGCTGAAGGCTGGTATTCTCAGGATGGGGAGCTCCACGTTATGGGGAGCTCCCCAGCCTAACAATATCAGTCAGCAGCCGCCCAGAATTGCCGCATACATTATATGCGACAGTTCTGGGACTGTACCCGGCTCTTCCCGATTTACCCTAGTGCGTTGGCAAATCGGAGTAATAAGGAGTTAATGGCAGCCCATAGCTGCCACTAAATCCTAGATTAATAATGTCAGGCGTCTCCCCGAGATTCCTTCCATGATTAATCTGTAAATTACAGTTAAAAAACACACACACCCGAAAAATCCTTTATTAGAAATAAAAAACACTAACAAAGTCCCTCATCACCAATTTATTAACCCCGACAAACCCTCCATGTCCGGCGTACTCCACAGTCCTCCAGCGTCGCATCCAGCTGTGCTGCATGAAGGTGACAGGAGCTGCAGAATACACCGCCGCTCCTGTCAGCTTCACACAGCAACTGAAGACAGCCGCGCGATCAGCTGAGCTGTCACTGAGGTTACCTGGATCCAGCGGTGGATGCAGCGGTGGCCGCGGGTAACCTCAGTGACAGCTCAGCTGATCGCGCTACTCACCGCCACTCCGGTCAGCTCCATGCAGCAACTGAGGTGAGTATAGTGATCAGCTGAGCTGTCACTGAGGTTACCTGGATCCAGCGGTGGATGCAGCGGTGGCCGCGGGTAACCTCAGTGACAGCTCAGCTGATCGCGCTACTCACCGCCGCTCCAGTCAGCTCCATGCAGCCACTGAGGTGAGTATAGCGATCAGCTGAGCTGTCACTGAGGTTAATCGCGGCCACCGCTGCATCCACCGCTGGATCCAGGTAACCTCAGTGACAGCTCAGCTGATCGCGCGGCTGTCTTCAGTTGCTGTGTGAAGCTGACCAGAGAGGTGGCCGTGAGTTACCTGACTGACAGCAGCTGATTGCGCTACTCACCTCAGTTGCTGTGTGAAGCTGACCAGAGCGGTGGTGTATTCTGCTGCTCCTGTCACCTCCATGCAGCAGAGCTGGACGCGACGCTGGAGGTCCGTGGATTACGCCGGACATGGAGGGCTTTGTCGGGGTTAATAAATTGGTGATGAGGGACTTTGTTATTGTTTTTTATTTCTAATAAAGGATTTTTCGGGTGTGTGTGTTTTTTAACTGTAATTTACAGATTAATCATGGAAGGAATCTCGGGGAGACGCCTGACATGATTAATCTAGGATTTAGTGGCAGCTATGGGCTGCCATTAACTCCTTATTACCCCGATTTGCCAACGCACTAGGGTAAATTGGGAAGAGCCGGGTACAGTCCCAGAACTGTCGCATATAATGTATGCGGCAATTCTGGGCGGCTGCTGACTGATATTGTTAGGCTGGGGGGCTCCCCATAACGTGGAGCTCCCCATCCTGAGAATACCAGCCTTCAGCCGTATGGCTTTATCTGGCTGGTATTAAAATTGTGGGGACCGCACGCCGTTTTTTTTAATTATTTATTTATTTATTTTACTGCACAGTATATACATGCCCACCGGCTGTTGTGATTGGGTGCAGTGAGACACCTGTCACTCAGCGTGGGGGCGTGTCTCACTGCAACCAATCATAGGTGCCTGTGGGCGGGGAAAACAGGCAATATGAGATGGCTGTGTGCAGAGCACAGCACGCCCGCCGGTATAAAGGCTCGGTCACGCTGTGCAGGCCGGCCAATCACTGCAATTCCACAACTAACAGGGTTGTGGCATTGCAGTGGTCTGCCAGCCAATCCCTGCATGAGGGCTGGCTCTCAAAAGAGCGCCAACATGCAGGGATGAAGACCACGAGTACAGCACGAGTATCGCGAAATTACTCGGTACCCGCCGAGTAGCCCAAGTACAGTGATACTCGTGCGAGTACCGAGTAGTAACAAGCATACTCGCTCATCACTACCTGATTTACTTAATTGGTAGTTGGCTCTCAAGCCTATACAGCTTGGAGTAGGACAACATGTATAAAAAGTATCATGTGATCAAAATACTTTTTGCCTAATTTGCCTAATAATTCTGCACACAGTGTAATGGCGCTATATAAGAGAGGAAAAAAATATTCTGTTGTGCTTTCTTATTTGTTTGTTTTTTCAATGCCTGAATTTATATTAATCTATGCTATTATTTTATTCTGAGTAGTCATACTAAATTTTTGGCAAGCTGGTTGGGCACATCACAAAACTACTGCTTTTGATATAAAAATAATCAGTCCCATCCCCAAGTTATAAATAGATCTATGTGTGCATGATCTGGTGTGGGTGTCTACAAGAAACATTAAGCTTAAGATAGCGTCACTGAAATTAGGACCCCAGTTAATTGGTACTCACAAAATCACAGCAGTCATTAATCCGGTTGATTTCCACTTGGCATTACTGGCATCTTACAAAATTCATTATGTTTTCCATAGATATCTGTTAAAGAAATATGTGGGTTCAGAAATCCTTCTTCCCTTGCCTCCACCTCCAGTCTTAGTCAATGGTTCATTAGAATTGCAGGTGTCCAAAATAGTTGATTTTCGTTTCAGTTACCGATCTTTACAGTACTTGTTTCATTGGCGAGGGCATGGTCCTGAGGAGAGGACTTTGGTACTGAGCGTCTGGTAAGGACATTCCATCATCTCCATCCTGAAAGACCAGCCCTGGAGATCCAGAGGTTCCTCTTAGAGGGAGGGGTACTGTTACATGGAATTTTGCACAAACCACCTACTGTCATGGCAGTGTTGGGCCCTGTTCAGATTGCAGATTTTCAAACTCCACCCAATGTTTTCTCTGGTGTCTGGGATCAACACAGGCAGACTCAGGTGTTGACCTGCTGTGAGCTGATTTATAGGCAGGCTAGCAAGAGTTAATCTCTGCTGGTCTGCCTGCTCCTTTGGTCACGTGTTGAGGGGAGGTCTATCACATCTGCTCCCCTCCTATTTCTGCTGGTTTAATCCTTCCACCCATGCCAGCTATAGTTTATTCTATGTTGGTCTGTGAGGTGTAGTGTCCTAGACTGACTGTTGAAAGTTGTGCACTTTGCTTGGTGTGGTTGTAGAATTTAGCCTTGTTATTTTGTAGCTGCTTTCCTGCTCTTGTTTTTTCCTCTTGAATCTCCTATTGTCTTAACGTTTGTGTGTGTGTGTGTGTGTGTGTGTGTGTGTGTGTGTGTGTGTGTGTGTGTGTGTGTGTCATATGGCAGAGCTTTGATTTTCCATTGCCTGTCTTTATCCATGGTTTTCATTACACTCCTGTCCCATCCTTCCCTGGTAGGAAGAGGAGGGTAAGCAGATCAGGACTAGTCAGGAGCAAAGCTAGGAAGGTGACTCAGGTCTCTCCACCATCAGAAGTACCCCTGAGATTAGGGATAGCATAGGTCCCCCTAGTTGAAGGGACAGCTTTGGGGCCCCGGTTCTCCACTATCTCATAGTCTTCGTACAAGAGCATGATCCCCTCCCTTCAGAAACTGTGCTGCAGGGCAGTATTTCCAAAATGATAATGACCCCAAATACACCTCCAAGATGACCAATGCCTTGCTAAAGGAACTGAAGGTAAGGTTCTGGACTGGTTAAACATTTCTTCAGACCAAAACCCTGTTGAGCATCTGTGGGGCATCCTCAAAAAAAAGGTGGAGGAGCACAAAGTCTCTATCATCCACCAGCTCCGAAATTTTGTCCTGGAGGAGTGGAAAAGGATTCCAGTGGCTCCTGTGAAGCTCTAGTGAGCTCCATGCCCAAGATAGTTACGTTACTGCTTGAAAATAATGGTAGCCACGTGAAATATTGACACTTTGGGAACAATTTGACCATTTTTGCTTAGGGGTGTACCCACTTTTGCTACAAGCAGTTTTTACATTAATGGCTGTGTGTTGAGTTATTTAGAGGGCACCATATTTACACTGTTATACAAGCTGTACACTGACCACTGTACATTGTAT